>NC_134355.1:503813422-503815579 GCF_048569485.1 Anomaloglossus baeobatrachus | reverse complement strand
GACAGAGAGAGAGAGACAGACAGAGAGAGACAGACAGACAGACAGACAGAGAGAGAGAGACAGACAGACAGACAGAGAGACAGACAGACAGACAGAGAGACAGACAGACAGACAGAGAGACAGACAGACAGACAGAGAGAGAGAATGGGAAATACCTGGACACTCAGAGACTGTTTCCGACGGCTCGGGTTACAAAAATTCACTGCTCAACGATCCCACAAGCAGAGGAGGTGATCAGTAACCCATATTTCACCGAGCCCACACACCTCATACTACACACCGGCACAAACGATATCCACCAAAAGACAGTCACAAAGGACCTATCAAAACTCGCACTAGCAGCCCAGCAAAAATTCCCCAGAACCAAAATAATCCTGTCTGCCCTGCTTCCAAGGAAAGATGTACACCAACAAATAACCCAGCAAATCAACTCAGAGCTGGCCGCCAGTATTACCTCAGCACCAAACATACAGCTGGCAAGACACCCCGAAATAACGCTCCATCACCTCTATGACGACAAACACCTCAATAAACAAGGAGTCAGCCATCTAGCAAGAGAGCTAAAGGACATGGTTCTAAACAGACCTCCAAGACCACAAGCAAGACACCCACCAAACAGATGGCAGCCCACAGAGACCCCTGGAGAGAGTCCACAGAGATGGCAGAAATACTCAAGACCACATGCCCCAAAATGGCAATACAAAGCAACAGAGGGCAGCAACATGGCAGAAATAAGGACATTGCTCAACACATTGTGCAGCAAACTCTTAGGACACTACTAAAATATGCCACCCAAACCCACCACTAAATCCGGTTATGTCCTATGAAAATCTATCCTTCCTCATTATAAGGTATATCAACTAAATATGACATCCTTAGTTATCAGCAGCTGGAACATTCAAGGATTGAATGCCTCAGCTTTTGGGTCCAAGACAAATGACCCAGACTTCAAACAAAGGCTAAAGAACATTGACATCCAGATCCTCCTGGAGACATGGGCCCGGGCAGAGGAGGAATCTCTCGCACCCATGGGATACAAGGAATTTTCTGTCTCCGCCCAGAAAAACAAGAACACCAAACATGGCCGCTGCTCAGGGGGCATACTAATATGGTACAAGGAGGAGATCCAAGAACATATCAAGGCAATAAAAAGAGGAGAAAGCCATATCTGGATGCAGATAAGCAGCTCCATCCTCACCTCTCAGCAGGACATCTACCTCTGCGCAGCCTACATCCCTCCATCAGAATCCCCATACTATAAGCCGGACATCTACGAGGAACTTCAGAGGGAGGCTGCCCAATTCCAGTCCAAAGGTAAGGTGCTCATCTGTGGAGACCTGAACGCCAGGACAGGTACAGAGAAGGACTACCTGTCACCTGACGGAAACACATACGTCCTGGGAGATGAGCCCTTCTACAGAGACTCAGTACAGACAACAAGAAACAGTTATGACAGAGTGGTGAATAAAAGCGGCAGAAAACTGCTGAACCTGTGCCGGAGCTTGGGGCTGCATATACTTAACGGGCGCACCAGGGGGGACTCAGGGAGATTTACACTAAACTCCCACACGGGCAGTAGTGTAGTGGATTATGCCATAACAGACATGGACCCAGCAAACATGAATGCCTTCATAGTCACCCCCGACACCCACATGTCAGACCACAACCAGACACTGCTGTACCTGAGATCCACGGACAAGTCACCCACACAAAAGCCCCACTTGAGCGGTCTCCACAATTTGCCACCATCCTTCAAGTGGTCCAAACAGTTAGCCATTGAATACACCAACACGACCAACAGAACAGAGATTAAAGAGCTGCTTGTAAACTTTCACACAAAATCCTATACATCAAACCAGCAAGAGGTCAACCTGGCAGTAAACGACTTTAATAACATCCTATATACCATGGCAGAGCTAGCAGGCCTCAGAAGGACCAACTCCAAGAGACCTACAAATAAACAAGGCCAAAAATGGTTTGATAAAGAATGCAAGACACTGCGCAACTCCCTAAGGATAGCCTCAAATCATAAACACAGAGACCCGGACAACAAGGAGCTAAGAGTGGTCCATGACACCCTACAGAGGCAATACAAGCGAACCCTCAAGGAGAAAAAACAAAAGCACATCTCCCACAAACTGCAGCAGCTCGAAGACT
>NC_134355.1:503713422-503808422 GCF_048569485.1 Anomaloglossus baeobatrachus | reverse complement strand
CCTTCAATCTTGCTATATGAGGGCTTATTTTTTTTGCTGGACGAGTTGTACATTTAAATGAAATGATTTGTTTTACCATATAGTGTACTGGAAAACAGGAAAAAATTGTAAGTGCGGGGAAGTTGCAAAAACAAGTGCAATTGCAGGATTGTTTTAAGGATATTTTTATTCATTGTGTTCACTATATGGTAAAACTGTGTCGGTGTGATGACTCGCATCAGTACGAGTTCAGTAGATACCAAACGTGTATACTTTTCCTCTTATCTAAGGGGTTAAAAAAAATCAAAAGTTTGTCCCGAAAAAGAATTGCGCTTTTTGCGCCATTTTCAGAGACCCCCTAGCATTCTCATTTTTTTAGTATCTAGGGCTCAGTGACAGCTTATTTTTTGCGTCTAGAGATGACATTTTTAATTATTCCATTTTCTTTGTCGCTCCATTGGGAGACCCAGACAATTGGGTGTATAGCTACTGCCTCCGGAGGCCACACAAAGCATTACACTTTAAAAAGTGTAACCCCTCCCCTCTGCCTATACACCCTCCCGTGCATCACGGGCCCATCAGTTTTTATGCTTTGTGTTGAAGGAGGCACACATGCACACAAGCTCCACATTTTAGTCAGCAGCAGCTGCTGATTATATCGGATGGAAGAAAAGAGGGCCCCCCACAGGGCTCCCGGCATGCTCCCTTCTCACCCCACTGAGTCGGCGGTGTTGTTAAGGTTGAGGTACCCATTGCGGGTACAAAGGCTGGAGCCACATGCCGTTATCCTTCCCCATCCCTTAGAGGCTCTGGGAGAAGTGGGATCCTAACCGGTCACCATTCACTGGGACCGAGCTCCATCCGCAGCCCCTGGGGGAATAGGACGGACAGGAGCCTGGATATCATCAGGGACAGGGCCCTGCATCCATAAGGTACTCTGTGTCCCCTTAGGGACGGTGCATGCAGCGCCTGTGTTACAGACGCCGCAGCGGCTCCTGTGTGGTTTGTGAGACCGGGACTACCGCGCCGACCGCGCCTGTTTGCCGGCCGCGTTTTTAACTTTAGTTCCCGGCTTTTGCGGCCTAGTACCATATACTCCCGCCCCCGGGCCTGCCAGTCAGGGGTAAGGGCGGGACGGCCGACTGGACGTCGGCAGTGAGGGCTGGAGCATACTTTGGTATCCTCCTCCCCCCTCACTGAGCACTGTGGGGCACCAGTTTCCCGCACTTTATTAGGCACGCCCACGGCTCCATCCTTCCCTCAGGACGCTGGCAGCCATTGTTATAATCACTTCTGCCGGTGGGGGATTTCAGAACGAGCTCCGCAGTTCTGGGAGAAGTGGGATCCTAACCGGTCGCCGTTCACTGGGACCGGGCTCCCTCCGCAGCCCCTGGGGGAATCTGACGGACAGGAGGCTGGATATCATCAGGGACAGGGTCCTGCATCCATGAGGTACTCTGTGTCCCCTTAGGGACGGTGCATGCAGCGCCTGTGTTACAGACGCCGCAGCGGCTGCTGTGTGGTGTGTGAGCCGGGACTACCGCGCCGACCGCGCCTGTTGGCCGGCCGCGCTTTTAACTTTAGTCCCCGGCTTTTGCGGCCTAGTACCATGTACTCCCGCCCCCGGGCCTGCCAGTCAGGGGTAAGAGCGGGACGGCCGACTGGACGTCGGCAGTGAGGGCTGGAGCATGCTTTGGTATCCTCCTCCCCCCTCACTGAGCACTGTGGGGCACCAGATGCCCGCACTTTATTAGGCACTTCCACGACTCCCTCCTCCCCTCAGAACGCTGGCAGCCATTGTTATAATCACTTCTGCCGGTGGAGGATTTCAGAATGAGCTCTGCAGCTCTGGGAGTCCCAGGCAGGGAATCTGGTGGACACACCACCGCTTGGGGCGGTTGGTAAGCCACACCAGTTGTCAGGTGCTGGCCCCCCTTGGGTGCCGAAGTGTGTGTGTGTGTATGTATGTATGTATGTATGTATGTATGTATGTATGTATGTATGTATGTGTGTATATATATATATATATGTGTATATATATATATATGTGTATATATATATATATGTGTATATATATATATATGTGTATATATATATATATGTGTATATATATATATATGTGTATATATATATATATGTGTATATATATATATATGTGTATATATATATATATGTGTATATATATATATATATGTTATATATATATATATATGTTATATATATAATATATATATATATATATAATATATATATATATTAGTATACATCTTCTCTATTCGGCAGCATTATTTGCTTTTGGCTATATCTTTAAGAGGAGACAACAGCATGTCGTCCGCAGAAAGCAAGGGGGCCAAGGCACAGGCTTATTGCAACCTGTACCTCTTGTGCGGCTATGTTACCTGCAGGTGCCACCTACCCTCATTGTGTGCAATGCTCGGCCCCTGTGGCACTCACTCAGCCAGAGCCTCCGGCACTGGTGGGACCCTCGGCTCAGGTGGTACCGCCGGTTTCCACTGCACAGATGGAAGGGACAGAGTTTACAATTTTGACTGAGAAACTCTGAGTCGCTTCACATTCCATGGCTCTGTCTATGGACAGATGGTCTGCTAAGATACTAGAAGCTTGGCAGTCCAGACCGGTAACACAGGGCCAGGGCACTGTGAGTTCATCGCCCCCAGGCCCCTCTCGGTCGGTAGAGCAAAGGGCTCCTGGGGTGGCACCCAGATCCCACGGTGAGAACTCCGACACGGACCGCAGCCTCAGACAGGCTAAGCGGGCTTGCTGGGAACCTTCCCCGACTTCATCACGCGGTTCGGGGTCTCAGCATGAGGACTCTCTGGAGGACGAAGCGGAGGTCGCAGCTCAGGGCTCTGATCCTGACGTTGCTCTCAATCTGGATACACCTGAAGGGGACGCCATAGTAAATGACCTTATAACGTCCATCTACCAGGTGCTAGTCCTTCTCCCCCAACTCCACCTATAGAGGAGTCTGCTTCACAGCAGGAGAAACACCAGTTTAGGTTTCCCAAACGTACCCGGAGTGCGTTTTTCGATCACTCTAACTTCAGAGATGCAGTCCAGAAGCACAGAGCTTTTCCGGACAAGCGCTTTACTAAGCGCCTTAATGACACACGTTACCCCTTCCCCACTGACGTAGTTAAGGGTTGGGCTCAGTGTCCCAAGGTGGATCCTCCAGTCTCCAGACTGGCGGCTAGATCCGTAGTATTAGTGGCAGATGGTTCATCGCTCAAGGATGCCACGGACAGGCAAATAGAGCTCATGATGAAATCCATCTATGAAGCCATAGGCGCGTCTTTTGCTCCGGCCTTCGCAGTCGTGTGGGCACTCCAAGCTATCTCAGCTTGTCTGTCTGAGACTAATGAGGTCGCACGTGCCTCTGCCCCGCAGGTTGTGTCTTTGCCTTCTCAGGCGTCGGCTTTTTCGTCCTACGCCATGAACGCCGTCCTGGACTCTGCGAGCCGTACAGCGGTAGCATCCGCCAATTCGGTGGCAGTCCGCAGGACCATGTGGCTACGCTAATGGAAGGCAGACTCTGCTTCCAAGAAGTTCTTAACCGGTTTGCCATTTTCTGGCGACCGTCTGTTTGGCGAGCAATTGGATGAAAAACCGATGGGTGAGACATTCCGTCTCACGGTTACAGGATAGAGCTCAGCTCTCGTCCTCAGACTCGTTTCTGCAGATGGAGTTGTGATCCCCGTTCCGCTTCAAGAACGTGGTCGCGGTCTTTACTCCAACTTGTTCGGGGTACCAAAAAAGGACTGATCATTCCGGTCCGTTCCGGGCCTCATTCTGCTCAACAGACACGTGAGAACCAGACGGTCTCGGATGGAATCTCTCCGCTCAGTCATCGCTTCGATGTCCCAGGGAGTCTTCCTAGCATCAATCGACATCAGGGATGCTTATCTCCATGTGCCGATTACACCAGAGCATCAACACTTCCGGTGTTTCGCCTCCGGGTCGAACACTTTCAGCTCGTGACTCTGCCTTTCGGCCTGGCGACAGTCCCACGGGTCTTCACCAAGGTCATGGCATCAGTGGCGATGGGCTTGCACTCTCAGGGACACTCGGTGATCCCTTACTTAGACGATCTCCTAAGTCAAGGCACCCTCCCGGGTGGCATGTCAACACAGCCTGAACATTGCTCTGGAGACTCTCCAGAGGTTCGGGTGGATCATCAATTTCCCAAAGTAAAATTTGACACCGACCCAATCACTGACTTACCTCGGGATGGAGTTTCATTCTCCCTCAGAGATAATGAAGCTACCGCTGGACAAACAGCGTTCGCTGCAGACAGGGGTGCACTTTCTCCTTCGGGCCCAGTCTCACCCCTTGAGGCGCCTCACGCGCTTCCTAGGGAAGATGGTGGCAGCAATGGAGGCAGTTCCCTTTGCGCAGTTTCATCTGCGTCCACTCCAAGGGCACATTCTCCGCAAATGGGACAGGAAATCGACATCCCTAGACAGGAACGTCTCTCTTTCACTGGCAGACAAAGCCTCTCTTCAGGGGTGGCTTCTTCCCACTTCTTGGTCGAAAGAAAAATCCTTCCTGCTCCCATCCTGGGCTATGGTCACGACGGACGAGAGTCTGTCAGGGTGGACAGCGGTCTTCCTCCACCACAGGGCTCAGGGAACCTGGACTCTGACAGAGTCCTCCCTTCAGATCAATGTTCTGGAGATAAGGGCAGTGTAGCTAGCCCTAAAGTCGTTCCAGCGGTGGCTGGACGGCAGGCAGATCCGGATAGAGTCGGACGACGCCACGGCGGTCGCGTACATCAACCACCAGCACAGAGCGCTGGCGCCGGACGCATCAGTTCAGGACTGGTCGCAATTTCGACTGCCTTATGTATTTCCTCCTCTGGCGCTGCTGCCCAGAGTGTTACTCAAGATCGGTCCGACTGCCGCCACGCCATCTTCGTCGCTCCAGACTGGCCGAGGAGGTCGTGATACCTGGATCTGTGGCGCCTCACGGTGGGTCGACCGTGGGCGCTCCCGGACCGACCAGACTTGCTGTCCCAAGGGCCATTTTCCATCTGAATTCTGCGATCTTCAACCTGACTGGGTGGCCATTGAGTCCTGGCTCTTAGCGTTCTCAGAGTTATCTCTATCACGCTTTTCGCAGAAGGTGGTCTTCCTAGTGGCAGGCACATCACTTCGGAGAGTGTCTGAGCTAGCAGCGCTGTCATGCAAAGCCCCCTTCCTGGTGTTTCGCCAGGATGAGGTGGTTCTGCGACCGGTACCGGAATGCCTACTTAAGGTGGTATCCCCCTTTTTCTTCTCAATCAGGATATCTCCTTACCTTCTTTTGGCTCTCATCCAGTTCACAATTGTGAAAAGGATTGCACTTGTTAGATCTCGAGAGCACTCCGGCTCTTCTTTTCGCACACTGCGCCCCCGCGCCGTTCTGATGCGCTCTTTGTCCTTGTCACTGGCTAGCGTAAGGGGTCGCAGGCTTCCAAGTCAACCTTGGCTTGGTGGATCAAGGAACTGATCCTTGAAGCCTACCGTTCTTCTGGGCTTCCGATTCCTTTAGAGCTGAAAGCCCATTCTACCAGAGCCGTGGGTGCGTCCTGGGCATTGCGGCACCGGGCTACGGCTCAGCAGGTGTGTCAGCACTACCTAGTCGAGTCTGCACACTTTCACGAAACACTATCAGGTGCATGCCTATGCTTCGGCAGATGCCAGCCTAGGTAGGCGAGTCCTTCAGGAGGCGGTTGCTCACCTGTAAGAGAGGGCCGTTTTTTTCGGCTCTTTTTATCGAGGTATTCTTTTACCCACCCAGTGACTGCTTTTGGACGTCCCAATTGTCTGGGTCTCCCAATGGAGCGACAAAGAAGGGAATTTTGTTTACTTACCGTAAATTCCTTTTGTTCTAGCTCCTATTGGGAGACCCAGCACCTGCCCCTGTTCTCTTCGGGCTGTTTGTTCTTTTGTGTACACATGTTGTTCATGTTGAATTGTTCTTTTGGTTCATGGTTTCAGTTCTCCGAACATCCTTCGGATTGAATTTACCTTAGACCATTTATAAGTTCCTCCTTCCTGCTTTGGCACCAAAACTGATGGGCCCGTGATGCACGGGAGGGTGTATAGGCAGAGGGGAGGGGTTACACTTTTTAAAGTGTAATGCTTTGTGTGGCCTCCGGAGGCAGTAGCTATACACCCAATTGTCTGGGTCTCCCAATAGGAGCTAGAAGAAAAGGAATTTACGGTAAGTAAACAAAATTCCCTTCTTTGTGCAGATGCTACATTTTGTTGCTTGTTATTGTATGTAAAAAAAAAAAAAAAATTGCAGCAACCAAAAGACATTAATTTCTTTATCGTTCCTTTGGGAGACCCAGACCTTGGGTGTTTAGCTTCTGCCTCCGGAGGACACACAAAGTACTACCCTTAAAAGTGTAGCTCCTCCCTCTGAGCTTATACACCCCCTGGTGAGCCAGTCCCAGCCAGTTTATCACTTTGTGTTCAGGAGGCATACATCCACACATGCATTCTCATATGATTTTTTCCTTTTTGGAATGAGATTGAAGAAGTGCGGGTCCACGTCTGGACCCCCGGCATGTCCCTTCTCACCCCATTGTGTCGGTGGTGTTGTAAGGTTAATTCCAAGGCTGGAGTTTTACATGCCGTGCTCCTTCACCATCCCTCCTGGGCTCTGGCTTGAAGTGGGAGCCAGCGCGGTCTCCATGCCTGGCAGGAGACCGGTCTCCATCCGCAGCCCTTTAGGATCCTGCTGGACCAGAGCACTCATCCCCAGGGACCTGGCCCTGCGTCTCAGCAGCTAAGTACCTGAGACGTTTATATGTTGGGGGTCCCTGTGCTTTATTGTATGGGGAGAGTGTGCTTACTGTATTTATCTTGGCATTTCCGGCGGGATCTCTAGCGGTCGTCCGAGAACCGTGCCGATGGTGCCTGCGCGTCGGCCTCGCCGCTCAAATTTAGGCCCCGGCTTTGCCGGAGGCCTAGTTTCTGTTCACTGCCCTCGCATGTCACTCATGCAGAGGGACAGGTTCGGCTCCTCCCGGCGGCCGTCCTGCACAGGGGAGGGACACTCCCCACTGCTGTGCGTGTCTCCTCCCATGTAGGTCTCTATGGCCCTCCAGATCCCGCTCTCCTACAGGAACGCCCCAAGTCCCGCCCCCTCCCTTCGCTCCGGCGGCCATTTTCTCAGACAGGGTTCACTCTGCGCTGGCCTGCACTCTGCATCCCTGCTGAGGTGCTGTGCATTAAGGGTCCGGGCTTCGGGATCTGGAGGGCACACAACACCGCTGCCAGCGGTCTGGTAAGCCACAACCGGTCTCTGGTTGTGGACCTCTGTATATACTCTCTGGGGTTCATTCTCTTGTAGAAGCTGTCCCCACTCCAGCAGCATGTCTCACACGAGGAGCAAGGCTCCAAAGCTTTATACTGTATGCGCTGCATGTAAGCTCCTGCTGCCTGAACCGAGCACCTATCCACATTGTGATGTCTGCTCTAACTTGGCGGTGCCACAGCCTGGAGTCTCACCCCCAGTGGTCTCTCAGGCTGCTCCTGCACCTGTGGCGGAACCCCCGGCTTGGGTAGAATCCTTTTCTAGGTCTATCTCCCAGTCTTTTGCTGAGTCCATGGGACTTCTGTCCAGGACTTTGTTGAATATGCATCAGCCCCCTTCACAGGGTGCCTCTACTGCTAAGGGTCCCTTAGGATCTCTATCATCTGACCTCCGTCCACCGAAGCTCACAGAGGATTCATCATCAGGGCCCAGACCCCGTCCTCCTAAGAGGAGACACAGGGTTTCATCTCCCTCCTCATCCCGTGGCTCTGATTCAAGAGCTGACTCGCAGGATGAGGAGGATGCCTTTACAGGGGGCTCGGAGGCTAACTCCATGTACCCCATTGATCTTTCCGAGGGTGACTCAGATCTTATTGACTTGATTGCTTCCATTTAATTCTGTACTGGATCTCAATCCGCCAGTATCAGAGGAGCAACCCTCTCTGGCAGAAAAGCACCAGTTTACCTCGCCTAAGAGTAAAGAGTGTGTTCTTTAACCACTCCAGTTTTCAGGCCGCTGTGACCAAACCCAGGGCCTGTCCTGACAAACGCTTCCCAAAGCGTGGTTCTGATGACCAGTTTCCCTTTCCACCTGAGGTGGTCAAGGAGTGGGCTCATTCCCCAAAGGTAGACCCTCCGGTGTCTAGGTTCTCAGCCCGGACCGTTGTGTCGGTGGCTGATGGCACCTCCCTTAAGGGACCACTGACCGTCAGATTGACCTTCTGGCCAAATCCGTGTATGAAGCGGCGGGGGCCGCGTTTTACCCAACTTTTGCAGCAGTGTGGGCTCTCAAAGCCATCTCTGCTTCTCTAGAGGAGATGCATTCCCTCACCAGGGAATCTATGCCCGAGATGGTTGCCTTAACTTCTTAAGCTTTTTCATCTTATGCCATGTCTGCCATGCTGGAGGCTTCTCACCGCACTGCAGTGGCTTCGGCTAATTCCCTCGTTATCCGCAGGATCTTGTGGCTTCAAGAGTGGAAGGCAGATGCTTCTTCTAAGAAATACCTTGCTGGGCTCCCTTTTGCTGGGTCCCGGCTGTTCGGAGAACAGCTGGATGAAATTATCAAAGAAGCTACTGGCGGGAAGAGTACTTCCATGCCACAAACCAAAACCAGGAAACCTGCCCAGGGTAGGAATCAGTCGAAGTTTCGCCTCCTTTCGTTCCTCCAACTGGTCGTCCTATAAACACTCCGCCTCGTCCGCTAACTCAGCTAAGGACCAGAAATCCAACTGGCGCCCAAAAGCGCGTCCACAGAAGACCGCAGGAGGTGCTGCCACTAAGGCAGCCTCCTCGTGACTCTCTGCCTGCTCCGGCAACGTCCTTAGTCGGTGGCAGGCTCTCCCACTTTGGCGACGCTTGGTTTCAACACGTCTCCGATCAGTGGGTGAGAGATATCATCTCACACGGCTACAGGATAGAATTCTCTTCCAGCCCGCCAAACAGATTTTTTTCTCTCAACTCCCCCCTGCTCCAAGGCCGCCGCCTTCTCACAGGCCGTGGCAGCCTTTCACGCCAACGGAGTAATTGTACCAGTTCCCGCCCGGGAACGGTTCAGAGGTTTCTACTCAAATCTTTTCCTAGTACCCAAAAAGGATGGTACCTTCTGGCCCATCCTGGATCTCAAGCTTCTCAACAAGCATGTTCAGGTGCGGCACTTTCGCATGGAGTCTCTGCGATCAGTCATTGCCTCAATGACCCAAGGGGATTCCAAGGACTCCAAGTCCACCATATCCGCAGTCCACATCCCAGGTGTGGAAAACTGGGAGGCAGATTATCTCAGCCGTCAAACCGTGGACGGTGGCGAGTGGTCCCTGCACCCGGCAGTGTTTCAGTCAATCTGCCGCAAATGGGGCACTCCGGACGTGGACCTAATGGCATCCCGTCACAACAACAAAGTTCCTGTTTACGTGGCTCGCTCCCACGATCCTCAGGCCTTCGCCGCGGACGCTCTGGTTCAAGACTGGTCACAGTTTCGTCTGTCTTAAGTGTTTCCCCCTCTAGCTCTCTTGCCCAGAGTCCTGCGCAAGATCAGAATGGAGGGCTGTCGAGTCATCATTGCACCGGACTGGCCCAGGCGAGCTTGGTATCCGGACCTGCTCCACCTGTTCGCAGAGATGCCGTGGCATCTCCCGGACCATCCAGACCTACTCTCGCAAGGTCCGTTTTTCCGCCCGAATTCTGCGGCTCTCAAATTGACGGCGTGGCTCTTGAGTCCTGGATTTTGACGGCTTCTGGTATTCCTCCTGAAGTCATCTCCACTATGACTCGGGCCCGTAAGGCTTCCTCCGCTAAGATCTATCACAGGACTTGGAAAATTTTCCTGTCCTGGTGTCGCTCTACCGGCCATCCTCCTTGGCCATTCTCTTTGCCGACCCTTCTGTCTTTTCTACAGTCCGGTCTGCAGCTAGGACTGTCCCTCAACTCTCTCAAGGGACAAGTCTCAGCTCTGTCAGTTCTGTTCCAGCGGCGTCTCGCTCGGCTGGCTCAGGTCCGCACCTTCATGCAAGGCGCGTCTCACATCATTCCGCTGTATCGGCGGCCCTTGGATCCCTGGGACCTTAACTTGGTCCTCACGGTATTGCAGAAACCCCCTTTTGAGCCTCTTAGGGAGGTTTCTTTGTATCGTCTTTCTCAGAAAGTGGCCTTTCTGGTTGCCATAACTTCTCTCAGGAGAGTCTCTGATTTGGCTGCGCTCTCTTCGGAGTCACCTTTTTTAGTCTTTCATCAAGACAAGGTGGTTCTCCGTCCGACTCCGGACTTTCTTCCTAAGGTGGTCTCTCTTTTCCACCTTAACCAGGACATTACCCTACCTTCCTTCTGTCCGGATCTATGTGTCTCGCACCGCTGCGCTTAGGCGGTGCACCTCTCTTTTTGTGCTAACCACAGGTCGGCGCAAGGGCCTCCCTGCTTCTAAGCAGACCTTAGCCCGTTGGATTAGATCGACCATTTCGGACGCCTACCAGAGTACTCAGGTGCCTCCTCCGCCGGGGATCAAGGCACACTCGACCAGAGCTGTCGGTGCCTCTTGGGCTTTTAGGCACCAGGCTACGGCTCAACAAGTCTGTCAGGCTGCCACTTGGACTAGCCTGCATACCTTCTCGAAGCACTACCAAGTGCATGCTCATGCTTCGGCAGATGCGAGCTTGGGCAGACGCATCCTTCAGGCGGCTGTCGCCCATTTGTGAAGTTAGGTTCTGCCTACTTCTTAGTTTTTCTGTTTATTCCCACCCAGGGACTGCTTTGGAACGTCCCAAGGTCTGGGTCTCCCAAAGGAACGATAAAGAAAGAGAATTTTGTTTACTTACCGTAAATTCTTTTTCTTATAGTTCCGTATTGGGAGACCCAGCACCCTCCCTGTTGCCTGTTGGCAATTTCTTGTTCCGTGTGTTATCACCGGCTGTTGTTGTGGACAGAGTCTCCGGTTGTTCCGGCTTTTGCTCTGTTCTACTTGTGGGTGGCTATTCTCCTTCAGCTTTTGCACTAAACTGGCTGGTACTGGCTCACCAGGGGGTGTATAAGCTCAGAGGGAGGAGCTACACTTTTTAGTGTAGTACTTTGTGTGTCCTCCGGAGGCAGAAGCTAAACACCCAATGTCTGGGTCTCCCAATACGGAACTATAAGAAAGAGAATTTACGGTAAGTAAACAAAATTCTCTTTTTTGGCGTTTTTTAATTTTTTTTTTTTTTTTCCTTGCCACACAGTGTACCGAACAGATTAATTGATTTTATGTTTTGATCGGGCATTTCTGAATGCGGCGATACCAAATGTGTTGGGTTTTTTTGTGGTTTTTTTTTTTGTTTTGTTTTTTGGGGGTTTTTTTTAACTGAATGAGGGGCGATTTTGAACTTTTTTAGGTTTTTGGTTTTCATTTTTTTTTTTTTTTTTGTTTCCCTAGGGGACTTTATAGATCAGCAGTCTGATCGCTTGTTCATTTCTGCTGATCAGAGCTGCACAGCCATTACGTGGAGAGTATGGGGCTGGCATACATTTTTTGAGATCTGGTTTAAGCAGAAATGTATGACTGCTATGGCCATGGCATATATGGTACATCATCAGTATATAGTGTTAGGAGTTGATGGTATCTAAACAAGCTGGTGGAAATTTATCTTTGGGGTATAACCTGTTTCACAAGTGTTTCAAACCATTTCTCAAAGTACTTAAGAAAATGCAGTCTAATTTTTACTTGAAAGTTATAAGGGGCTTATTGCAATAGGAAACAGTCTTATATATATTTTTTTTTTTTTTTTACTTATCGTTTTTGGGAATATAAGATCATTTAAACTTTAACTTGTAAAAGGCATCTGTCAGCAAGGTTTTGCTACCTCATCTGAGAGCAGCATAATGTAGGCAAAGAGACCCTGAATCAAACGATATGTTACTTAATAACTGGGTGCAGACATTCTGACACAATCAGAATTTTTAGATTTAGGCTATGTGCGCACGTGAGTGCGTTCTGCATTGCAGCGTAAAGTCACTGCATGTGCGATTCAGAATGCAGCTGAAAAGCTGTGTTCTGAAAGTTTGCGGACTGCAGAATTCATGCAGAATTTGTGTGTTCTGCATGCTGTCTCTCCCATAGACAGAGTGGAGCAAGCATCCAGAACGCACAAAAGGGACATGTTGCTTTTTAGAACGCAGCGTTTTGGCAGCATGCAAATCGCTGCGTTCTAAAACGCAACGTGCGGTTGGAATGTGCACAATCTACATTGTGCTGGGGACGCAGGACGCATGCTTTTACACTGCGGTGCAGAACGCAGCGTAAAAAGCATGTAATTACGCAATGTGCACACAAAGCCTTAGCCATGTAGCAGAGCTGAGACAGCTGTCCCACCCACACCGGGTGGTCTATAGATATTAACACCTCACCGCCAATGTACAATCGCAGCAGGGGACTTGCCAGACTGTGTACATGACATTGTAGTCCGTGCAATTAAAAGGGTTTTTTGCTGGTTAACCACCTGGTGATTTTCACTTTCGTTTTTTTATTCCAAGTGCCATAAAGTGTTTTTGGTTTTTTTTGTTTTTTTTTCTTGTTTTTCCGTCAATATAGCCATATTGAGGGCTTGTTTTTTGTGGCACTAGTTGAACTTTTCAATGATCCTATTCCTTCTGCCCCTTATTTTAATGGAAAACAGGAAAAAAAAATTGCGTGCAGTGAAATTGCAAAAAAAGTGCAATTCCACAATTGTTTCTTGTTGTTTTTTGTTTTTGTTTTTTTAATCTACCATGTTCACTATATGGAAACACTGACCAGGTATTATGATTCCCCAGGTCAGTACAAGTTCATAGATACCAAACATCTATAGTTTTTACTTTTATCTAAGTGGTGATAAAAATTCAGACGTTTGTCAACAAAAAAATTGTACTTTTGTCGCCATATTTCGAGGCTCGCAGCATTCTCATTTTTTTTTTTAAATCTGGGGTTCAATGACTGCTTTTTTTTTTTGCTTTTTTTTAGTTGACTATTTTAATTATATCATTTTTGGGTATACCGGATGTTTTGCTCTCCTGTCATTACATTTTAATGCAATGTTGTTGCAGCCAAATAAAATGTAAGTGGTTTGTTTTATTTTCTTTTTTTTTTTTTTTTTTTTTGCCTCGCTACACTAATACCAAATGTTTTTGTTTTATCTTATATGGGGCAAAAGGGGGTGATATGAACTTTAGGGGGGGGTTCAGATTTTTATTTATTTATTTAACTTTCATTGATTTTTACTAGGGATTTTATGTCTGTAGTGTCTGATTTTACTGGTGCTCAGCATTCACAGGTCATCAGCAGACATCTGCACGAGCTCGCATTAAAGGGACAGAATGGCCAAGGACGTGTATGTATACGTCCTTGGTCATGAAGGGGTTATATAAACATGGCAAATGAACAGATCAGACCTTGACAAGATGATAGGCAGCCTAGGATGCCATGCTACCCCTCAGTTCCCTGAGATCATGTCATTAAGGGGTGGACTTGGATGTTGTGATGCCATAACCCATGCGTTCCCACCACTTTACATGCCAGAATTAAACGGACTACGGTTTCTAAAGGGTTGAGTTGCAGGTGAGTGACAGCTGCGTAACTTCATACACCAAAGTACATGGATGCATGAACCTTTTATAGCTATACTAGAAGGTGGCCCGATTCTAACGCATCAGGTATTCTAGAATTCATGTATTGTGTAGTTAATGTATGATTTTTGAGATATATATGTGTGTGTGTATGTATGTATGTGTGTGTATGTATGTGTGTGTGTATATATATATATATATATAATGTATATGTTCTGGGTGTTGTCTGGGTGGGGGTGTGTGAGAGCGGTGTTGTATGTGTGTTGTGTGTGTTGCGTTGTTGGTGGAGCGCTGTGTGTCTGCAGCGTTCTGTGTGTTGCGCGGTTTGTGTGGGTGTGGAGTGTGTGCGTGTGTGTGTTTTGGGGGGAGGTGTGCACCCCCATCGTGCTCCATCCCCTATGCTGCACACCCCTCATCGTGCTCCATCCCCCATGCTGCGCACCCCTCATCGTGCTTCATCCCCCATGCTGCGCACCCCTCATCGTGCTTCATCCCCCATGCTGCGCACCCCCCATCGTGCTCCATCCCCCATGCTGCGCACCCCCCATCGTGCTCCATCCGACATGCTGCGCACCCCCCATCGTGCTCCATCCGACATGCTGCGTACCCCCCATCGTGCTCCATCCCCTATGCTGGGGCCGCCAGGGGCGGGTCCGAGCGTGGCAACGTGTGCCGGGGGCGGGGCTGAGCGGGCGAGGCGTCAGCGTATGGCGGCTCCCTGCACACGTGTACCGGGAGCCGGTGTACGCTGGTAACCAGGATACATATCAGGTAACTTAAGGGAAGCGCTTCCTATAGTTACGCGATGTGTATCATGGATCCCAGCGGGGCCTAGCGTGCCAACGTGTGGCGGGGGCGAGCGGGCGAGGCGTCAGCGTATGCCGGCTCCCTGCACATGTGTACTGGGAGCCGGTGTACGCTGGAGCGGGCGATGCGTGCAGATTGCCGGGGCGAGCGGCTAATCCATGCTGGGGGCGGGGCCAGACCGAGGCGAGCGGCCAATTCGTGGGGGGCGGGGCCAGGCCGAGCCCAGCAGCCAATCCGACAGTTGTCACTCTAACGACACTGTCACGGTGACACAATTTTGGAGCAAGACAGACAGAATAAGGCAATTATATATATACTAGAAGGTGGCCCGATTCTACGCATCGGGTATTCTAGAATTTACGTATTGTGTAGTTCATGTATGATTTTTGTTATATATATATATGTTGTGTGTAGTTACCAAGTGTTTGTGTAGGCGCTGTAGATGTTCTGGGTGTGACGGGGGTGAGAGCGGTGTTGTATGTGTGTTGCGTTGTTTGTGGAGCGCTGTGTGTCTGTAGCGTTGTGTGTTGCGCGGTTTGTGTGTGTGTGGTGTGTTTTGGGGGGAGGTATGTTTTGTGCAATGTGTGTGTTGTGCGGTATGTGCGTATATTTGTGTGTGCCGCGGTGTTTGTGTGTTGGGTGTTGTGTGTGTGCAGCGTTGTCTGTGTGTGTAGGTGTCTGTGTAGGGCAGTTGTTTGTGGTTCCCAGTGTGTGTGTGTGTGTGTGTGTGTGTGTGTGTGGTGTGTTGTGCACTTCCCATCGTGCTCCATCCGCCATGCTGCGCACTCCCAAACGTGCACCATCCGCCATGCT
The DNA here is from genome assembly GCF_048569485.1 of Anomaloglossus baeobatrachus. Taxonomy (NCBI): domain Eukaryota; kingdom Metazoa; phylum Chordata; class Amphibia; order Anura; family Aromobatidae; genus Anomaloglossus; species Anomaloglossus baeobatrachus. Next base: position 503,793,215 of record NC_134355.1, on the reverse strand, counting down.
GCGCACTCCCAAACGTGCACCATCCGCCATGCTGCGCACTCCCAAACGTGCTCCATCCGCCAGGCTGCGCACTCCCAAACGTGCTCCATCCGCCATGCTTCGCACTCCCAAACGTGCTCCATCTGCCATGCTGCGCACTCCCAAACGTGCTCCATCTGCCATGCTGCGCACTCCCAAACGTGCTCCATCCGCCATGCTGCGCACTCCCAAACGTGCTCCATCCGCCATGCTGCGCACTCCCAAACGTGCTCCATCCGCCATGCTGCGCACTCCACAACGTGCTCCATCCGCCATGCTGCGCACTCCACAACGTGCTCCATCCGCCATGCTGCGCACTCCCAAACGTGCTCCATCCGCCATGCTGCGCACTCCCAAACGTGCTCCATCCGCCATGCTGCGCACTCCCAAACGTGCTCCATCCGCCATGCTGCGCACTCCCAAACGTGCTCCATCCGCCATGCTGCGCACTCCCAAACGTGCTCCATCCGCCATGCTGCGCACTCCCAAACGTGCTCCATCCGCCATGCTGCGCACTCCCAAACGTGCTCCATCCGCCATGCTGCGCACTCCCAAACGTGCTCCATCCGCCATGCTGCGCACTCCCAAACGTGCTCCATCCGCCATGCTGCGCACTCCCAAACGTGCTCCATCCGCCATGCTGCGCACTCCCAAACGTGCTCCATCCGCCATGCTGCGCACTCCCAAACGTGCTCCATCCGCCATGCTGCGCACTCCCAAACGTGCTCCATCCGCCATGCTGCGCACTCCCAAACGTGCTCCATCCCCCATGCTGCGCACCCCCCATTGTAATCCATCCCCCATGCTGCACCAGCATCAGCCTCTCTACCCGCAGCATCAGCCTTCTGTCCCCAGCATCATCCCCTCTCTGTCCCCAGCCTCATCCCCTCTCTGTCCCCAGCCTCAGCCCCTCTCTGTCCCCAGCCTCAGCCCCTCTCTGTCCCCAGCCTCAGCCCCTCTCTGTCCCCAGCCTCAGCCCCTCTCTGTCCCCTCCTCTGGCGACACTCACACACACGATCGCATCCACTCACACACACGATCGCATCCACTCACACACACGATCGCATCCACTCACACACACGATCGCATCCACTCACACACACGATCGCATCCACTCACACACACGATCGCATCCACTCACACACACCCGATCCCGACACTCACACACACGATCGCATCCACTCACACACACCCGATCCCGACACACACACACACACACACACACACACCCGATCGCATACACTCACACACACAGACACTGACGATATCGCACATACGCGCTCACAGTCACAACATCCGGAGATACCACATGCTTCTGGCCATGTGATCCTCCGTCAGGTCCTGGAAGGTCACAACAGCACAGTATCGAGGCCGAGAAGCAAGGGATATCGCCGGATGCTGTGAGTGTGTGGATGCGATGTGAGGTGTGTGTGAGAGTGAGTGTGAGAGTGAGTGTGAGCTGATGTGTGTGTGTGTGTGTGTGTGTGCGTGTGGATCTTCCACCGCTACAGGACCTCGATGCGCTTGTAACCATGCCAACGTATCCCGTCCCCCGCTCGCACGGGAGCCCACACCACTCCCGTGCGAGCGGGGGATGGGGGGGGGGGAGTACAGTACTCACCTCCGTGACAGCCCTGTCAGTTCGGGGAATGCGCGGGGGGAGGTGGGCGGGGCCAGAGCTAACGTGCGTTGCGTGAGGGGGGCGGGGCGTGGCGTGGCCGAATTGCCAATGCCTGCAGGGTGCCGGGGCGAGAGGCCAATCTGTGGGGGGGGCGGAGGCTGGGCGAGCGGCTGGCCAATCCGTGTGGGGGCGCAGCGGCCAATCGGTGTGGGGGGCGGGGCCATGGCGAGCCCAGCGGCCAATCAGCTTTGTGTCACCGTAAGGACATGTCACGGTGACACTGTCACGGTGACACAATTTTGGAGCATGACAGACAGACAGACAGACAGACAGAATAAGGCAATTATATATATAGATATATAGATAAATGTGTTTGAACTGGTTATTGGTTCCAATATTTGTAGAGGCAACATTTACATGCTTGTTTTGAACATGTCATGTGCTCCACCTTTAAAAAAAAAAAAAAAAAATTTAACCTCTCAATGTTTTTAATAGGAAGAATTATATTTGCAAAGAGTTGCTGAACTTGATGAAATTACAAATGAGAGGGACCGATTTAGACGAGCTTATGAAGATCTTCGTAAGCAAAGGCTTAATGAGTTTATGGCTGGATTTAATATCATAACAAATAAGCTGAAAGAGAACTACCAGATGCTGACATTGGGAGGAGACGCGGAGCTGGAGCTTGTTGACAGCCTGGATCCATTTTCAGAAGGCATCATGTTTAGGTTTGTAAGGCATTTAATCATGACTATATAATCTGTCTGATTTTAGTATAGAAGATGTAGTTTTAGAATACAATGACTTTACATTAACCCTCAAGCAGGTGAGTTGGTAATGGCATAGGGTATGATTTGTCAGATTCAACCGGTACATTACGTGTAGAGACCCTATAGAGCACAAATGTTACACTCTGGCCCGCAGGCTGATTTTATTTGGCCCGCGATGCTGGGCGCCGGCACCGCTTTCCCCCTGCACCTGGCATCTCACTTTAACACCTTCAGCCCCGGGGCACTTTCCTTTTTTGTGGTTTTGGTTTTTGCTCCCCTTCTTCCGAGAGCCGTAACATTTTTATTTTTCTGTCAATCTTGCCATATGGGGGCTTGTTTTTTGCGGGACAAGTTGTACTTTTAAATGAAACAAGAAGTTTTGCCATATGGTGTACTGGAAAACAGCAAAAAAATTCCAAGTGTGGAAAAACTGCAAAAAAAGTGTGATGGCACAATAGTTTTTGGGATGTTTTATTCACGGTGTTCACTATATGGTAAAACTGATGTGTGGGTATGATGCCTGAGGTCGGTGCGAGTTTATAGACACCAAACGTATAGGTTTATTTGAATCTAAGGGGTTAAAAAAAATCACAAGCATGTCCATTAAAAGTGGCGCACGTTTTGCGGCATTTTCCGAAACAAGTAGTGTTCTCATTTTTCTGGATCTATGGCTCAGTGACGGCTTATTTCTTTGTCGCTCCATTGGGAGACCCAGACAATTGGGTGTATAGCTTCTGCCTCCGGAGGCCACACAAAGTATTACACTTTAAAAAGTGTAACCCCTCCCCTCTGCCTATACACCCTCCCGTGCCTCACGGGATCCTCAGTTTTATGCTTTGTGTTGAAGGAGGCACACATTCACTCAAGCTCCCATTTTAGTCAGCAGCAGCTGCTGATTGTATCGGATGGAAGAAAAGAGGGCGCCCACAGGGCCCCCGGCATGCTCCCTTCTCACCCCACTAAGTCGGCGGTGCTGTTAAGGTTGAGGTACCCATTGCGGGTACAAAGGCTGGAGCCACATGCAGTTTTCCTTCCCCATCCCTTAGAGGCTCTGGGAGAAGTGGGATCCTAACCGGTCATCCATTCACTGGGACCGGGCTCCCTCCGCAGCCCCTGTGGGAATCTGACGGACAGGAGACTTGGTATCATCAGGGACAGGGCCCTGCATCTAAAGGTACTGTGTCCCCTTGGGGACGGTGCATGGAGCGCTTTTGTCACAGACGCTGCAGCGGCTGCTGTATTTTTATGACGACCGGGACTACGGCGCCGACCGCGCCTGTTTGCCGGCCACGGTATTAAATTTAGTCCCCGGCTTCATGCGGCCTAGTACCATAACTCCCGCCCCCGGGCCTGCCAGTCAGGGGTAAGGGCGGGACGGTCGACCTGACGTCGACAGTGAGGGCTGGAGCATACTTTAGGTGTCCTCCTCCCCCCTCACTAATCACTGTGGGGCACCAGATTCCCGCACTTTATTAGTCGCCGCCCACGGCTCCCTCCTCCCCTGAGAGCTCCGGCAGCCATGTTTTAAACACATTCTGCCGGTGGAGGACTTCTGGAACGAGCTCTGCAGCCCTGGGAGACCCAAGGCAGGGAATCTGGTGGACACACACCGCTTTGGGCGGTCGGTAAGCCACACCGGTCACCCAGTGCTGGTCCCCCTAGGGTGCCGAAGTGTGTGTATATATATATATATATATATATATTATACATTTTCTCTGTTCGGCCGCATTGTTTTGCTTTTGGCTATATACCCTCAGTGATCACTCTCCTAGGAGACAACAGCATGTCGTTCACAAGGAGCAAGGGTGCCAAGACACAGGGTTATTTTGCAACCTGTACCTCTTGTGCGGCTATGCTACCTGCAGGTTCCACCTACCCTCACTGTGAGCAATGCTCGGACCCTGTTGCACTCGCTCAGCCGGAGCCTCGGGCACTGGTGGGACCCTCGGCTCAGGTAGAACCGCCGGCTTCCCCTGTCCAGGTGGCAGGGACAGAGTTTGCAGTTTTAGCTGAGAAACTGAGTCACTTTCACAATCCATGGCTCAGTCTATGGACAAATGGTCTGCTAAGATACTAGAAGCCTTGCAGTCCAGATCGGCCCTTACACAGGCCCCGGGCACTGCGGGATCATCGCCCCCAGGCCCCTCTCGGTCTGCGCTGCAGCGTGCTCCTGGGGTGGCACCTAGGTCTCACGGGGAGGACTCCGGCACGGACCGCAGTCCCAGACCGGCTAAGCGGGCTCGCTGGGAATCTTCCCCGACTTCATCACGCTGTTCGGGGTCTCAGCTTGAGGACTCTCTGGAGGATGAAGCGGAGGTCGCAGCCCAGGGCTCTGACCCTGACGTTGCTCTCAATCTTGATACACCTGAAGGGGACGCCATAGTAAATGACCTTATAGCGTCCATCAACCAGGTGCTAGATCTATCTCCCCCAACTCCACCTATAGAGGAGTCGGCTTCACAGCAGGAGAAACACCAGTTTAGGTTTCCCAAACGTACACGGAGTGCTTTTTTCGATCACTCTAACTTCAGAGATGCTGTCCAGAAGCACAGAGCATTTCCGGACAAGCGCTTTACTAAGCGCCTTAATGACACACGTTACCCCTTCCCCTCTGACGTAGTTAAGGGTTGGGCTCAATGTCCCAAGGTGGATCCTCCAGTCTCTAGACTGGCGGCTAGATCCGTAGTATCAGTGGCAGACGGTTCATCGCTCAAGGATGCAACTGACAGGCAGATAGAGCTCCTAATGAAATCCATCTATGAAGCCACAGGCGCGTCTTTTGCCCCGGCCTTTGCAGCCGTGTGGGCACTCCAAGCTATCTCAGCTTGTCTGTCTGAGATTAATGCGGTCACACGTACCTCTGCTCCGCAAGTTGCGTCTTTGACTTCTCAGGCGTCGGTATTTTCATCCTACGCCATGAATGCCGTCCTGGACTCTGCTAGCCGTACAGCGGTAGCATCCGCCAATTCGGTGGCAGTCCGCAGAGCCATGTGGCTACGCGAATGGAAGGCAGACTCTGCTTCCAAGAAGTTCTTAACCGGTTTGCCATTTTCTGGCGACCGTCTGTTTGGCGAGCGATTGGATGAAATTATTAAGCAATCCAAGGGAAAGGATTCGTCCTTACCCCAGTCCAAACCAAACAGACCTCAGCAATGGAAAATTCAAGCGAGGTTTCGGTCCTTTCGGCCCCCAGCCAGGTCCCAATCCTCCTCGTCCAACAGGCCACAGAAGGGCCAGAGGAACTCTTATGCATGGCGGTCTAAGTCACGTCCTCCAAAGACCGCCGGAGGCACCGTCTCCAAGGCGGCCTCCTCATGACTTTCGGCCTCCCCAAACCGCATCCTCGGTCGGTGGCAGGCTCTCCCGCTTTTGCGACGCCTGGTGGCCACATGTCCAAGACCGATGGGTGAGAGACATTGTCTCACGGTTACAGGATAGAGTTCAGCTCTCGTCCTCCGACTCGTTTCTTCAGAACATCTCCGCCCCCCGAGCGAACCGATGCACTTTTTCAGGCGGTGAACACTCTGAAAACAGAAGGAGTTGTGATCCCCGTTCCCCTTCAGGAACGTGGTCGCGGTTTTTACTCCAACTTGTTCGTGGTGCCAAAAAAGGACGGATCATTCCGTCCCGTTTTGGACCTCAAACTGCTCAACAGACACGTGAGAACCAGACGGTTTCGCATGGAATCTCTCCGCTCTGTCATCGCTTCGATGTCCCAAGGAGACTTCCTAGCATCAATCGACATCAGGGATGCTTATCTCCATGTGCCGATCGCACCAGAGCATCAACGCTTCCTGCGTTTCGCCATCGGGGACGAACACCTTCAGTTTGTGGCACTGCCTTTCGGCCTGGCGACAGCCCCACGGGTCTTCACCAAGGTCATGGCATCCGTTGTGGCGGTCCTACACTCTCAGGGCCACTCGGTGATCCCTTACTTAGACGATCTCCTAGTCAAGGCACCCTCCCGGGTGGCATGTCAACACAGCCTGACCGTTGCTCTGGAGACTCTCCAGAGGTTAGGGTGGATCATCAATTTCCCAAAGTCAAAATTGACTCCGACCCAATCACTGACTTACCTCGGGATGGAGTTTCATACTCTCTCAGCGATAGTCAAGCTACCGCTGGACAAACAGCGTTCGCTGCAGACAGGGGTGCACTCTCTTCTTCGGGCCCAGTCACACCCTTTGAGGCGCCTTATGCACTTCCTGGGGAAGATGGTGGCAGCAATGGAGGCAGTCCCCTTTTGCGCAGTTTTCATCTGCGTCCACTTCAATGGGACATTCTCCGCAAATGGGACAGGAGGTCGACGTCCCTAGACAGGAACGTCTGTCTTTCTCTGGCAGCCAAAACCTCTCTTCAGTGGTGGCTTCTTCCCACTTCTCTGTCAAAGGGAAAATCCTTCCTGCCCCCATCCTGGGCTGTGGTCACGACGGACGCGAGTCTGTCAGGGTGGGGAGCGGTTTTTCTCCACCACAGGGCTCAGGGAACCTGGACTCCGACAGAGTCCTCCCTTCAGATCAATGTTCTGGAGATAAGGGCAGTGTATCTAGCCCTAAAGGCGTTCCATCGGTGGCTGGAGGGCAGGCAGATCCGCATACAGTCGGACAACGCCACGGCGGTCGCGTACATCAACCACCAGGGCGGCACGCGCAGCCGTCAAGCCTTCCAAGAAGTTCGGCGGATTCTGCTGTGGACGGAGGCCACAGCCTCCACCATCTCCGCAGTTCACATCCCGGGCGTAGAAAACTGGGAAGCAGACTTTCTCAGTCGCCAGGGCATGGACGCAGGGGAATGGTCTCTCTTCACCCGGACGTGTTTCAAGAGATCTGTTGCCGCTGGGGAACGCCGGACGTCGATTTCATGGCGTCTCGGCACAACAACAAAGTCCCGGCATTCATGGCACGGTCTCAGGATCACAGAGCTTTGGCGGCGGACGCATTAGTTCAGGATTGGTCGCAGTTTCGACTGCCTTATGTATTTCCTCCTCTGGCAATGCTGCCCAGAGTGTTACGCAAGATCAGGTCCGACTGCCGCCGCGCCATCCTCGTCGCTCCAGACTGGCCGAGGAGGTCGTGGTACCCGGATCTGTGGCACCTCACGGTGGGTCAACCGTGGGCACTCCCAGACCGACCAGACTTGCTGTCTCAAGGGCCATTTTTCCATCTGAATTCTGCGGCCCTCAACCTGACTGTGTGGCCATTGAGTCCTGGCTCCTAGCGTCCTCAGGGTTATCTCAAGATGTCATTGCCACTATGAGACAGGCCAGGAAACCAACGTCCGCCAAGATCTATCACAGGGCTTGGAGGATCTTCTTATCCTGGTGCTCTGATAAGGGTTTTACCCCCTGGCCGTTTGCCTTACCCACTTTTCTTTCCTTCCTTCAATCCGGAATGGACAAGGGTTTGTCGCTCTGCTCTCTCAAGGGACAAGTATCGGCGCTTTCCGTGTTTTTTCAAAAGCGTCTAGCCAGGCTTCCGCAGGTCCGCACGTTCCTGCAGGGAGTTTGCCACATAGTCCCACCTTACAAGCGGCCGCTGGAACCCTGGGATCTTAACAGGGTTCTAAGGGCTCTTCAGAAACCACCTTTCGAGCCGCTGCGGGATGTCTCTCTATCACGTCTTTCGCAGAAGGTGGCTTTTCTAGTGGCAGTTACATCGCTCCGTAGAGTGTCGGAGCTTGCAGCGCTGTCATGCAAAGCCCCCTTCCTGGTTTTTCACCAGGATAAGGTGGTTCTGCGTCCGGTCCCGGAATTCCTCCCTAAGGTGGTATCCCCTTTTCATCTCAATCAGGATATCTCCTTACCTTCATTTTGCCCTCATCCAGTTCACCAATGTGAAAAGGATTTGCACTTGTTAGATCTAGTGAGAGCACTCCGGCTCTACGTGTGTCGCACGGCGCCACTGCGCCGTTCTGATGCGCTCTTTGTCCTTGTCGCTGGCCAGCGTAAGGGGTCGCAGGCTTCCAGGTCAACCTTGGCTCGGTGGATCAAGAAACCGATTTTTGAAGCCTACCGTTCTTCTGGGCTTCCGATTCCTTCAGGGCTGAAAGCCCATTCTAGCAGAGCCGTGGGTGCGTCCTGGGCATTGCGGCACCGGGCTACGGCTCAGCAGGTGTGTCAGGCGGCTACCTGGTCTAGTCTGCACACTTTCACGAAACACTATCAGGTGCATACCTATGCTTCGGCAGATGCCAGTCTAGGTAGGCGAGTCCTTCAGGCGGCAGTTGCCCACCTGTAAGAGGGGGCCGTTTTCGGCTCTTTTTATAGGGGTATTCTTTTACCCACCCAGGGACTGCTTTTGGACGTCCCAATTGTCTGGGTCTCCCAATGGAGCGACAAAGAAGGGAATTTTGTTTACTTACCGTAAATTCCTTTTCTTGTAGCTCCTATTGGGAGACCCAGCACCCGCCCCTGTTCCCTTCGGGCTGTTTGTTCTTTTGTGTACACATGTTGTTCATGTTGAATTGTTCCTTTGGTTCATGGTTTCAGTTCTCCGAACATCCTTCGGATTGAATTTACCTTAGACCATTTATAAGTTTCCTCCTTCCTGCTTTTGCACCAAAACTGAGGAGCCCGTGAGGCACGGGAGGGTGTATAGCAGAGGGGAGGGGTTACACTTTTTAAAGTGTAATACTTTGTGTGGCCTCCGGAGGCAGAAGCTATACACCCAATTGTCTGGGTCTCCCAATAGGAGCTAGAAGAAAAGGAATTTACGGTAAGTAAACAAAATTCCCTTCTTTTTGCGTCTCGAGCTGTCGTTTCTAATGGTACCATTTTTGCGCAGATGCTACGTTTTGATCGCCTTTTATTGCATTTTGCGTAAAACTTGCGACGACCAAAAAACGTAATTTTGTCATTTGGAATTTTTTTGCCACTACGCCGTTTACCAATCAGATTAATTGATTTTATATTTTGATTGGGATTTCTGAACGCAGCGATATCAAATATGTGTATATTTATTTTTTAACCCTTTAATTTTCAATGGGAAAGGGGGGTGATTTGAACTTTTAGGTTTTTGTTTTGTTTTTTTAAAACTTTTGTTCTAATTTTTTTTTTTTTTATTTTACTAGTCCCCCTAGGGGGCTATAGAGATCAGCAATCCGATCGCTCTTATCTATCTGCTGATCACAGCTATACAGCTGTAAACAGCAGATTCAGTCACTTCCTGTTTCTCTCGGCCGAGGGAAAAGGAAAGTGAAACTTCATAGCTGCAGGCGTCATCACATGACCCTGTGCTACGATGGCAACAACCGAAAGTCACGTGACCACGCACGTGACTTCCAGTGGGGGCGGCGGTAAGTAAAAATCATGGCCGCGCATATAGATTTCGCTGCCAGACTTTGGCAGCGAGATTTAAGGGGTTAAATGTTGCGAGTGGAAGCGATTCCACTCGCAACATGAAGGCACACATGTCAGCTGTTGAAAACAGCTGGTATGTGTGCCGACCGCCGCCGCCTGCCCGGGACGGGGCTTAAAGGGAACCTGTCATCAGAAATTTCGCCCAAAAGCTAAAAGATTCCCCCTCTGCAGCTCCTGGGCTGCATTCTAGGAAGGTCCCTGTTATTATTGTGCCCCATGTGAGACCAAAATAAAGCCTTTATAAAGTTCTACCTTTTTGTATGCAGCTTCTGTAAATCCGTCACGGGGGCGGGCTCTCTGCCGTCCGTTATTCTGCCCCCTGGTCCTGTATGCCGCCCCCATCGCTCCTTTCCATATCTGATGCACCGCCCACTGCTCCAGCCATCCCCGCGCATGCCCAGTGCCAGTCTCACGGGACTGAGCAGTGTGACCGCTGGTGACGTGTGCGCAGGCAAGTGATTATGGACGGGACTGTGACTGTTATCAGCAAGCACCCGGCCATAATCTCGTGAGCGCGCAAACCTCTCCAGCATTCACACTGAGCTCAGTGTAGATGCTAGAGTGTATGGGCTGCTTCCAGGAATGACGTCCCTTTGTCACGTGATAGTATTTCGAACACGGCCCTATCACATGACAAAGGGACGTCATCCCTGGAAGCAGCCCATACAGTCTAGCATCTACACTGAGCTCAGTGTGACCGCTGGAGAGGTTTGCGCGCTCAAGAGATTATGGCCGGGTACTTGCTGATAACAGTCACAGTCCCGTCCATAATCACTTGCCTGCGCACACGTCACCAGCGGTCACACTGCTCAGTCCTGTGAGACTGGCACTGGGCATGCGCGGGGATGGCTGGAGCAGTGGGCGGTGCATCAGATTTGGAAAGGAGCGATGGGGGCGGCATACAGGACCAGGGGGCAGAATAACGGACGGCAGAGAGCCCGCCCCCGTGACGGATTTACAGAAGCTGCATACAAAAAGGTAGAACTTTATAAAGGCTTTATTTTGGTCTCACATGGGGCACAATAATAACAGGGACCTTCCTAGAATGCAGCCCAGGAGCTGCAGAGGGGGAATCTTTTAGCTTTTGGGCGAAATTTCTGATGACAGGTTCCCTTTAACGGGACACTCTCCATGACGGATATATCCGTCCATGGTCGTGAAGGGGTTAAACTGCATCAGCAGCCTGGATACTGATATAGGTAAAAGCAATAATGAAAGTGGGGGAGCCATCTGCTTCATCCCCATCATTCTGCATCTGACGTTTCAGCACCGCGCGGATGATGTCACTATTTCACCTATTTTACTCCCGCTGCGATGAGCAGTGAAGAGCACTAGAGTGCTCGCAGCAGAGACAGGAGTAGCGGGGGGGGGGGGGGGAGAGGCAAGTTTTGGGGTTTTGTTATGTGGGGCCCATAATGCTTTGTTACCCACTGTACTATATGGAGGACTGTATGGGGCCCATTATTCTGTATGGAGGACTATGTCGGGGCCCGCTACTCAGTCTGGAGGACTGTCGAGACCATCATTTTTATTTTTGGCCCCTTGTGTATTTGAGTTTGACATCCCTGCGATAGGGTGACTCTGATTCAGTTGTAATAACATTTTTTTGCTTTTAAAGTAAAGTGGCTGCAGCATTGAAGTGTGGTCTAACAGAACGTGACTTGTCTCCTCCGAAATTGTAGCAAAAGTTTGTGTGCAATTCTAGCTGCTGTCCAATTTTAATGTTATGTAGGTTGTGTTTAACCCTCCTGCTGCCAGGACCATCTGTACACTTTGATTATTACAAATTAAAAACCTGAAATATATAAATCATATACCATGTAACCATATGCGTTTTCTGAAAATACCAACCAGCTCATATTCATGGGCGCCTTCATGTAACCTATGATTACTGTATCATATGAAAAATTGTCCTTTTTTTGTTTAGAAGGTTGCATGGGCACAAACATGATTGTAGGATGTGTACAGGTTAGGTCTACATGAGCATATCACGTTTTCACCACAAATGAATGGTGATAATTTCCATTGTTCATGTGCTGATAAGTATTCGAGTCACAAATGACCTGATAAGGAGCGGGGGGGGGGAGAGAGAAATGCCACTGCTAATCTTTGGAAACTATTGCACCACCCATACCCAGATGTGACAATTGGAGAGTATACATTGTCATTGGTAACCGAGCAAAAAACATGAAAAGTTTCCTTGCAAGGGTCCCAGGGACTTAAAAGGATCACGGTCATGCAGACCTTCGTGATGTTCCCCAGTCACGTCATATGTTACTGCTGCCAGGATACAGAGCTTTTCAAGGTGCTGGTGAACCCCATTAATGCCTTACGGCCTTTTAAGAGTACAACATGTTTTCTTGCAGTTGTAAGGAGACATGTCGTCCAGGTTGTTTTAATAGAAAACTCAGCAGATGGGTAAAATTACAAGCAGGTTTCCATTTCTGGTTGTTCAACAAGCATTCTTCTGCTGTTAAGTGACCACTGGGAAAACCATGTCTATTTCTGTCTAATATAATTACAGCTCATTTATTTTGGTTTTTTTTTAGTGTGAGACCTCCTAAGAAAAGTTGGAAGAAGATATTTAATCTTTCAGGTGGGGAGAAGACCCTGAGTTCGTTAGCTTTGGTATTTGCGCTTCACCACTATAAGCCAACACCATTGTACTTCATGGATGAGATAGACGCAGCTCTAGACTTCAAAAACGTGTCCATAGTTGCCTTCTACATTTATGTAAGTATCTTCTGAGTGTTATTGTTATTTCTGATCACTGTGGCAGAGGATAATGAAGTCAGCCAATTAGGCTGACACATTTTTCTGCATAGTTTTCGAAGTTATTTGCCATTGTAATGTGTTCTACATCAGAACTGTGACTGGAAATACCAGAGGTGTACCTTGAATAAACCGTGCAAATTATCTATGGTTAATGAATTTTCTTTTCTTTTTAGGAACAAACTAAAAATGCCCAGTTCATAATCATATCATTGCGAAATAACATGTTCGAGATTGCTGACAGGTTAATTGGTATCTACAAGACTCATAACACAACCAAAAGTGTGGCAACAAATCCAAAACTGATCGCTTCAAAAGGACTCGCTGAGCTTGGTACAACACAGTGTGCCTGAGGTATTTAGAGGAAAAGGTGCAAAAATGCTGGTGAAGACTGCAGAAGTCACAAGACAAAAATGGACTGTATAAACTTCCACAGGACCCTCGCCTACCAGAGTCCTTAACTTTCACAAGGTTGTTCCAATGCCAACATATACATTTATCAATATAATTGTGATTGTGGATGTGAAGGGGGTGTTTTAACCTCCGGGACCCTCACCAGACATGAGGGTCCAAAAGATCCCAAAGTAAATTAACAATTTTTAACCATTCATATTGACTGCTTTATAGAAGTAACGATCAGTGACCGGAGCAGTGGTCACTATGCTCAGTAACACGTCACTTGTACAGGAGACTTTAACTTGGGATTAGTCTGGAATTTAAGCAGACCCCAGAAATTATACATTTATTATCTATCTTATGGACATATTGGGGCTGATTTATTAGCTGCATTCTTTACCCCAGTCTAAATAAAAAGGAGAATGACATAAGATTTGCTTGAGTTATTAAAGAGTACCCTTTTGATTTAATTTGTATTTCATAAATCAATAGCACACATGAAAATAAGTAAATTTATAATATATCTTATCAGACAAAATTGCTTTTTTCTCTGCCAGAACTGATCAGTCATCAAAATTCTCTAATCTGTACTTGGTGAAGACTTTACCTTTACTGAGATGGATGGCAGCTGCTACTGATGACTCTATGGAGATAGAAGATATGAGGGGCGGAGCTCTGCCTCTAGCTCCTCCTTCCTCTTGCTCCTCCCTCTAGCTCCTTCCTTTCCCATCTTCATAGAATTTCATCAGTAACCGCTGCTATCTCCTATCTCAGTGATAGGAAATTCCTCACTGAATACAGATTTTACCTCCAAATTGAGAATTTTGATAATGACCAATTCTGGCAGAGAAAGAAGCAATTTGTCTGGTAGGATATATTACATAGTTACTAATTTTCATGTGTGCTATTGATTTTATGAAATAAAGCATTCCCTTGTTTTAATTTTTAAGAGGGGCATGTCTTAACCAATTAGATTCTTCACATGCAGTGCCAGAAATATAAATGCATACACTTTGAGTGACAGAGAAAGCGCAGTCACAAATTAAGTACGAATGGTGTGTGCCATAATTTTCCATTTTTATTTTACTCCATTTTATGGTGTAAATGCATTTATAAATGTCTCAATGTTCTTATGGGCCTATCCCTTTCATACATTTGCTTTTAAAAAAAATATGGGCCACGTGGTACCTCTTCGGACTAACATGACCTGTTAACTGTAGTACCCGGTATAGTCATGTCCTCACAAGTGTGGCTGTGCCCGGGACTGCAGTTCATTTGATTTGTTGATTGATTTTTAGATCTGCACCAATCATACATTGATGTCCTGTCCTAAAAATCATCCAGTGTTTAACCCCTTTAAGGATAGGCTCTTCCAATGCTGCTATTGTGACAATCTGCTGTAATATATCCCCAGCTCTGTTTTCATTGCTATAACTGCGTTTAGTAATGCTGCCTGCTTTATCTGCAGCAGGAACATTGGATGGTTTATGTGCTTATGTCATCAATAAAATTCTTTATCTTCCCAAACCCTTTACCATTAATGAGAATCAATCACCAGGATTTTCTTATATAAACTAAAGCCAGTGCTATACTGGCACTATCAGGCTGATTCTCTACATACCTTTAGTTGTGAGATCGGATATATACTTTCTGAAATACAGGTAAGTAAAGTTTGTGAAATACACTGTTATTTGATGAGAGGTGCAACGTAATATCTAATGGGTGGGTCAGGTTTTGCTAGTTAGCCCCTGCCTGCCTGTCTGTCCTTCCTCCCCCTGTCTCTTATTACAGGAGGAGGAAGGACAGGCAGGTAGACAGAGGTGGTAATATCTAGCAAAACCCAACTCGCCTATTGGATATTCCATTGCACCTATCCTCAAATAGAATCAGCATGATAGCACCAGTATAGCACTGGCTTTAATTTATATATGAAAATCCTGGTGGTTGGTCCTCTTTAAGGGGAATAAACCCATTCGATTTTCTTTGCTGCAGGCGTCCATGTAAATGTTGCCTTTCTTTACTTTCAAACACTGTCACGTTGTGTGGTTAATGTATATATTTTTTACGTATGTATGTATATTTCCATTAAAGGTTGAACATTAAAACATTCAAGACTTGAATCAGTTGTATATTTACTTGCATTTCATATGTGTAAAACTATTGCATTATAAATGTAAAGACTGAATATCTGAATGGGGAAACTGCACATTGGTAGCGTTGCTCCACAGTCTTGCAAGATTCTGCCAAGGACCTCCGACTGTATACTACTTCGAAGAAGGCAGCTCTCCAAATCTAGAAATCCGGTTTAACAGACTATTCAGCCTATGTGAAACATTTCAGTTCAATACATCATAGCCTGTCTCAAGCAATGTGTATGGTGAACAGATCACACCTAAATAGGTATTTTTGTTAAAACCTTGCCATTATCATTGTTCAGTTTTCATATATTTCCTGTGTATATCTCATAGGGTTGTGTGTATATAAGTTGCAGTAAACAAAATGTCATATCAAGTTCCAATACAGCCTATAATGTGCACAGATGTGTATTCAAGGGAATTTGTCACCACTTTGACCTTTTTAAACTGTTAATATGGGCTTACAGGTTATAGAATGGTAATAAATGTCATACCTATATGTCTCAGATGCCTTATTGTTAAATGACCTCTTCCAGGCCATGGGGCAGATGCTGTCTGGAAGATAACTCCGCCTCTGTAGATTATTTTACAAAAAAGCGGCGTTAAGTGTGATGTCTAATGGCCGTTATCTGCTCACTGCAGAGCTGTATGTGATTTAGAACTGACACTTCTGCAAGTTCCTCTCAGCTTCATTTTCCATCATGCAATAGTGTTGAAATAAAGCAGAGCTCAGGGAGCTGCAAAAAAAATGTTTGCAAGAAGTCAAATTTAAATTTTTCCTGTTCATTGTCAGTTGATTGTCTCACACTGGTAACTCCCCCTTCTATTTAAAATAAGCTGTGGAGGTGGAGTTAGCTTCCAAGCATACTGTATCCTCCCCAAAGCCTGGAAGAGCTCATTTATATAAAGTGATGAAAGATAATTTTCCATAACTGGCTGCCAGTGCCTTAATGACAAAGGACGTACCCAGCACGACCTGGCAATTGCGAGAGCACAGGCGCCATATCCAGGCAATTGGAAGTTGGCTTATTTGACAGTCGAGCTCTGGTTCTCATATCCAGGGACGGTCCCAGGAGCATGATCCCTGAAGCGTCTAAACCGTGCTTTACATGCTAAAACATATCTAACGATGTGTCGGCGTGGTCACGTCGTAAGTGACGCACATCCGGCATTGTTAGTGGTGGTGTAGCAGCGTGTGACAGCTACGTGCGATTGACCGTAAAACCGTTCATGGCATACACGTCGTTCATTTGCTAAAAATTGCACGTTGGGTTGTTCAATGTTCCCGAGGCAGCACACATCGCAGTGTGTGACACCCCGGGAACGATGAACAGATCTTACCTGCGTCACGCGGCTCCCGCCGGTAATGCGGAAGGAAGGAGGTGGGCGGGATGTTTACGTTCCGCTCATCTCCGCCCCTCCGCTTCTATTGACCGGCTGCCGCTTGACGTTGTGGTGACGCCGAACGTCCCTCCCACTCCAGGAAGGAGGTTGTATGGAAGGGTAAGGACGTGTGACGGCAATTAATCGTTTGTGCGACACGGTCAACAAATTGAACGCGTCGCACATACGATGGGGGCGTGTCACATCGCATACGATATCGTATGCTTAATTGTAAGGTGTAAAGCAGGTTTTACAGTGCACCTCTGACAGCTACACTGTACTGCAATGATTGAGCATTGTTCCGGTCTCAATGGAGCTCTGATGATAGGCATAAAGGTCTTCAACAGACCCCTGAAGGAAGGTGCCAGCCCCGAGTCGCTCGGGCGCCATACTCCTTTTTACAAAGGAGCCACTGTGTGCAGATAGGACTGCCAGTGAGGTGCACAACTGTGACGGGGTGTACATCAGAGCAAAGAGAGACAACAGGCCGAGGATGATCCAACAGGTTTACTAACAGGAATACAGGAACAGCACACGACAAGTCCAAATAAAACAGATTCGGGGGCACCTCCCGATAATCCAAAGTGCCAGATCACAACGTAATAGTCCTTTTCAGAGTCCCAGAAATCCCACACAATCCACTGGACGGCGAGGTCTGTCCGCAGATTCAGATCTCACTCCCTTCCTCTTCAAAAACTCAACTCCCAACTGCATTTAGAAACAGGAGTGAATTGTTTGAGCTCGTGGGCCCGCCCCTCAAGGGTAGGGGTCTATGCAATGGTTGGGCCCACTAGAAGATTCTAGAAGGTTGGCTCCGAGATGTCTACAGGTTTGTGTAGTTGGCGTTATCCACTGCTTACGAAACAATGAGAAGTTCCCCTGGCTGTGTGGACAGGAGATAATTGCATTATGGGCCCAGAGACACAGGAGATGGGGGGAAGGTATGGTTACTTACATCCCAAGACATTTCAAAGTGTTCAGTAAGTACAACCAAAGGAAAGTGACATCACATCCTGACATAGTATTACAGCAAATACAGTGAGAAGGTAAAATACATCATGACAACAACACTTACTGGTTTCTTCAGGCCAGTGTCCGTCACCCTGCTGGCAATAATTATCATAGACAGTAACTCGCGACACTAGTGCTCACTAGGGTGACCGGATCTCATAGTGGGGGGGGGGGGGCGTAAATGTCGAATCTTGTTCGTCTGGACCCCACAAAACTATTCCCCTTTCCAGATATTGAGAGAGCCAAAATTTGAGCTCGATCAAACGACGTTAACCCAAGCCGCTTGTTGCTCAAAGTTTGAAAAAAATCCAAATTTTTGGCCAAAAAGCTGACATATGGAGCCATAGCTCCAGAACGGTAAATAATAAGCGTGTTTTTAATATCTCAAAAGAAAGCTAATGTTGTTCTTCAAAATTTGTTACACACAGGGTGCATGTAATTTCTATTTTAGGGATGGTGATTTTACTTCTTCGTACAACCGACCTTTTATTTATTCAGTTTAGTTTCTAAAGTGCCTTTGAGCTGGTTAGATCGAACAATTATCCAGTGAAGATATTTTAACGTTTTGGTTTTTTTTTTTTTAATTTCTTCGGCGCTCCATTGGGAGACCCAGACGATTGGGTGTATAGCTACTGCCTCCGGAGGCCACACAAAGCATTACACTAAAAAGTGTAAGGCCCCTCCCCTTCTGGCTATACACCCCCAGTGGGATCACTGGCTCACCAGTTTTCTGCTTTGTGCGAAGGAGGTCAGACATCCACGCATAGCTCCACTGTTTAGTCAGCAGTAGCTGCTGACTATATCGGATGGAAGAAAAGAGGGCCCATATAGGGCCCCCAGCATGCTCCCTTCTCACCCCGCTTGTGGTTTGTAAGGTTGAGGTACCTATTGCTGGTCCGGCGGCTGGAGCCCACATGCTGTTTTCCTTCCACATCCCCCTGAGGGGCTCTGAGGAAGTGGGATCTTACCGGCCCCAAAGCCCTGAGGCCGGGCTCCATCCACAGACCCATTGAACCTGCTGGATACGGAGCTGGGTACCGTTCAGGGACATGGCCCTGCACCATTCAGGTACTCTGTGTCCCCGTACACACAGGCACAGCACACTCCAGACTTGCTGGGTGTGCTAGTGCGCCGGGGACAGTAAAGGGTTACAGTCACTGCAGCCTAGCTGAGTGACTTTATGTATGGGGAACTACCGCGCCGGACGCTCCGGGAGCGGCGGCGCGGCTGGGACTTGTAGTGCGCCGGGGACTTAGCGCCGACCGCGCTTTTACGGCGGCGCTTATAAATCCAGTCCCCGGCTTTTGCGGCCTAGCGCCGCTTCGTTCCCGCCCCCACCCTGTCAATCAGGGTAGGGGAGAGACGCTGTACAATCAGCAGCGCCGAGGGCTGGAGCCTTATTTACATGCTCCAGCCCTCTCACTGGACACTGTGGGACGCCGGTTTCCCGCTCTGACTTGGGGGCACGCCCACGGCCCGCCCCTACTCACACGAGCTGGAGAAGGACGCCGGCAGCCATTCCTGCACTCCGAGCTGAGATCGGACTCTGGGCAACCAGGCACAGGACTAGGGCGACCACACACCCGCTTATAGGCGGGCGGTAAGCGGCACCTGAAGTGCTGACCCCACTAAATACCGCAGTTGTCCATTTGTATTTTTATGCTTACACTGCATAGGTCGCTATTTTTGGCTATATGCCCTCTTAGATGGCGACACATCAGCAGCAGGAAAGCAGGGGTGCTAAGGCACAGGCTTTCTATGCTGCTTGTATTGCATGTACTGAAGTGTTCATGTGTATTTATGCTTGTATGCTATACACTGCACTGTACGGTCGCTAGTCTGGGCTATTTTCGCCTAGAATGACTAGGCTACAGCAGCAGAAAAGCAGGAGTGCTGAGGCACAGGTTTTTTCTATGCTGCTTGTATTGCAGGGGTTGCAGTGTTCATTTGTACTTATGCTTGTATGCTATACATTGCACTGTATGGTCGATATTCTGGCCTATATTCCCCTAGATGGCTAGTCTACAGCAGCAGAAAAGCAGGGGTGCCAAGGCACAGGCTTTCTATGCTGCTTGTATTGCATGTGCTGCAGTGTTCATTTGTACTTTATGCTTGTATGTTATACATTGCATTGTACGGTCGCCATTCTTGGCTCTATGTCCTAGATGGCTAGTCGGCAGCAGCATATAAGCAACACAGGCTTTCGATGCTGTTTTTACTGCATGTGATACTGTTCCACGGCACTGAACCCCATTGTGTGCAATGCTCCCCTGGAGCACTTGGTCAGCCGGGGTCTCTACTAGACGTGGCCAAAGGAACCACCTGTCAACCCTGTCCAAGGACAGGGATGGAGTTGCAATGGGATAGAGACTTGCAGTCCGGACAGGCCATGGGCAATCTGGATCATTGCTCCCTGGCCACCCTCATTGGGGATAAAATCGGTGCTCCGGGGGGGGTCCCAAGAGGCTCTCTGTATGATGAGGCAGACGTAGCTCATCAGGACTTTGATCCTGACAACGCTCTCAATCCGGATACACCGGATGGTGACGCCATAAGGAATGATCCTATAGCGTCCATCAATGGAATGTTGGATCTTTCTCCCTCAGCTCCCCCCAGCGGAGGAGTCAGCTTCACAGCAGGAGAAGTCCCATTTCAGTAGCTCAAACGTATATTGAGTATTTTTCTGGCCACGCTGACTTCAGAGAAGCAGTCCAGGAACACCACGCTTACCAGATAAGCGTTTTCTCCAAACGTATTAAGGATACACGTTATCCTTTTCCCCCTGACGTGGTCAAGCGCGGGACCCAGGGTCTAAAGGTGGATTCTCCAATCTCCAGGCTTGCGGCTAGAGCTATAGTTGCAGTGGAGGGACTTCACTTAAAGATGCCAGACAGATGGACTCTGGTTGAAATCTGTCTATGAGGCTATCGGCGTGTCGGTTGCTCCGGCATTTACAGCCGTATGGGCACCCTAAGCTTTTCAGCTGTTCTTGCACAGCTGGTCTTGAGCATATGTACATTTGTGCCGCAAGGGCGTCCGTAACCTCGCAATGTCTGCATTGCGACTTACCCTATTAATGCTGTCCTGGAAGGACAGTCGAGGTTTCGGTCCTTCCCAAGCTCGGGCAGGTCCCAATTGTCCTCGTCCAAAAGAGCTGAAAAGCCTCAGAGCGGCTCAGTTTCCGGGGGCTCAATCACGCCCAAGGAAGGCAGCCGGAGGAACCGCTACCACGGCGGTCTCCTCATGACTCTCAGCTCTCTCATCTCTCCGCATCCGCGGTTGATAGCAGACTCGCTCGCCTTTGGCGACATTTAGCTGCCACAGGTCACAGACCGGTGGGTGAGGGACATTGTGCCCACGTGCACAGGACAGAGTTCTGTTCTCGTCCTCCGACTCGATTCTTCAGAACGTCCCCACCTCCCCACCGAGCTGATGCTCTTCTGCAGGCAGAAGGAGTGGTAATCCCTGTTCCTCTTCAGGAACAAGACACGGTTTTCCTCCGATCTGGTTGTGGTGCCAAAAAAGGATGGCTCTTTCCGTTCCGTTCTGGACCTAAAACTGCTCAACAAGCACGTGGAGGCCAGGCGGTTCCGGATGAAACCCTCCGCTCCGTCATTGCCTCAATGTCTCAAGGATATTTCCTAGCATCAATAGACATCTAAGATGCTTATCTCCACGTGCCGATTGCTACAGAGCACCAATGTTTTCTACGTTTCGTGATGGGAGACGACCATCTTCAGTTCGTAGCTCTGCCATTCGGTCTGGCGACAGCCCCACGGGTGTTCACCAAGGTCATGGCGGCAGTGGTAGCAGTCTTGCACTCACAGGGACACTCTGTGATCCCTTACTTGGACGATCTACTTGTCAAGGCACCCTCTCAAGAGGCATGCCAACTCAGCCTGAATGTTGCGCTGGAGACTCTCCAGACGTTCGGGTGGATCATCGACTTCTCAAAGTCAAACCTGTCACCGACCCAATCACTAACGTATCTTGGCATGGAGTTTCATACCCTCTCAGCGCTAGTGAAGCGTCCGCTGGACAAGCAGCGGTCACTACAGACTGGGGTGCAGACTCTCCGTCAAGGTCAGTCGCACTCCTTAAGACGCCTCATGCACTTCCTCGGGAAGATGGTGGCGGCAATGGAGACGGTTCCGTTTGCGCAGTTTCATCTGCGTCCTCTTTATTGGGACATTCTCCGCCAATGGGACGGGAAGTCAACATCCCTGAACAGGAAAGTATCCTTTTCACAGAAGGACTCTCTGCAATGGTGGCTTCTTCCCACCTCATTATCACAGGGAAGATCCTTCCTACCACCGTCTTGGGCGGTAGTCACGACAGACGCGAGTCGGTCAGGGTGGGGAGCAGTTTTTCTCCACCACAGGGCTCAGGGTACGCGGACTCAGCAGGAGTCCACCCTTCATATCCATGTTCTGGAAATCAGAGCAGTGTATCTTGCCCTACTAGCCTTCCAGCAGTGGCTGGAAGGAAAGCAGATCCGAATTCAGTCGGACAACTCCACAGCGGTGGCATACATCAATCACCAAGGAGGGACACGCAGTCGTCAAGCCTTCCAGGAAGTCCGGCGGATTCTGATGTGGGTGGAAGCCACGGCCTCCACCGTATCCGCAGTTCACATCCCCGGCGTAGAAAACTGGGAAGCAGACTTCCTCAGCCGCCAGGGCATGGACGCAGGGGAACGGTCCCTTCACCCGGACGTGTTTCAGGAAATCTGTAGCCGCTGGGGAAGGCCGGACGTCAACCTAATGGCGTCCAGGCACAACAACAAGGTCCCAACCTTTATAGCACGGTCTCGCGATCACAGAGCTCTGGCGGCAGACGCCTTAGTGCAAGATTGGTCGCAGTTCCGGCTCCCTTATGTGTTTCCACCTCTGGCACTCTTGCCCAGAGTGCTACGCAAGATCAGATCCGACTGCAGCCGCGTCATACTCGTCGCCCCAGACTGGCCAAGGAGGGCGTGGTATCCGGATCTGTGGCATCTCACGGTCGGCCAACCGTCGGCACTACCAGACCGACCAGACTTACTGTCCCAAGGGCCGTTTTTCCATCGGAATTCTGCGGCCCTGAACCTGACTGTGTGGCCATTGAGTCCTGGATCCTAGGGTCTTCAGGATTATCCCAAGGGGTCGTTGCCACCATGAGACAGGCTAGGAAGCCCACGTCCGCTAAGATCTACCACAGAACGTGGAGGATATTCTTATCCTGGTGCTCTGCTCAGGGAGTGTCTCCCTGGCCTTTTGCATTGCCTACCTTTCTTTCTTTCCTGCAATCTGGGTTAGAAAAAGGTTTGTCGCTCGGCTCCCTTAAAGGGCAAGTCTCTGCGCTATCCGTCTTTTTTCAAAAGCGTCTAGCACGACTTCCTAAGGTGCACACGTTCCTGCAGGGGGTTTGTCATATTGTACCCCCGTACAAGCGGCCGTTAGATCCATGAGATCTGAACAGGGTACTAGTTGCCCTCCAGAAGCCGCCCTTCGAGCCTCTGAGGGAGGTTTCACTATCTAGACTATCACAGAAAGTGGCTTTTCTGGTAGCGATCACATCTCTTCGGAGAGTAATAATCAAAAATAGAGTCTGGCTCACCCAAAATGATTGGTGCCTCCGAGAAAAACAACTGGGTAATCAAAAACAAACTCGGGCACACAGAAAAGGTAAGAGTCTGAAACAATGCTTCTTTTGAATTTCAGTAGACTTTTTTATTGATGCAAAGGACTAGACAAAAATTCTGACGTTTCGGCCTGCACACATAGGCCTTCCTCAGAAATGGTCTATATGAGAGGTGGAAGAGCTCTGTAATTGAGTTAATGCTCAGAGAGAAAACATCATATTCGGTAAGAATGCCTTTGTAAACATCAAATGCTGCAGTGGGTTACACTTCAGTAGTATATGGCTACCAGCGGGGGTCAGTATTTTTAATACGCTCAATGTCACTACTTAGCAAGAAGATTCACTGACTCTCTAGAAGTCGGGCCGATGCCCAAAATGCTCAGTACTTAATGTTAGTAATCTTGATCCTAATTTACAATGAAGCCAGTCAATCCTGAAGCAGGAAATACGATAAGGAAAGTAAAATAGGTTCCTGGTGCCGGAGAAACTCCGTAAGATAGTAAGTGCTAGCGTCAATAAGCCTGTATGCACTGATACTAGAAAAATAGATACATCGCACGAAAAATGTCAATATCATAGAAGGTATACCGTGAACAAGGATATATCATGTTAGGAGGAGGTTTAGAATAATGAAGACTATCCTAACAGAGGCAGTATGGAAGAAAAATTGGGGCATACCTATATGAGAGGTGGAAGAGCTCTGTAATTGAGTTAATGCTCAGAGAGAAAACATCATATTCGGTAAGAATGCCTAAAAATAGAAATATGTAAATAAACAAAGCCGGCTTAAGGTGAAAAATTTAGGGAAAGAGTTGTAAGTCATAAGTGCAGACACCTTTGTGGCAAGGAGTAATGAGAAATCAAGGAAGAAGAATCAACCCAGAGAGAGGAGCAGAGGAAAGGGCGAGAATTGTTATAGAACAGGAATGAGGACTAAGAGGGAGGAGGCGAGTTCAGAGAACGGTGGAAAATTAGGAAGAGAGATCAGGAATAAAAAGAGAAAAAGAGAAGGACAGAAGAAGAAAAAAAGGAAAAGAAAAAAGAAAAAGGAAAAAATTAGGTGCTGTATTAGCGCAAATGAGAACTGATGCTCAGGGTACCTTTGTAAACATCAAATGCTGCAGTGGGTTACACTTCAGTAGTATATGGCTACCAGCGGGGGTCAGTATTTTTAATACTACAAAGAGAGATGTATCAGTTATGTACAATGTCAAAAATCCACCGTTATAAGATGTGACTGCTATGGAGTTGATACATACCCACTCAAAGTTTATGTGATAGCAAGACTATCGATCCGGCACATGCAGGTGCCCTTATGTGTGGTCTAAATATGTGAAGGTAGACGGAGTCCACTAATAGTAGCCTTCTATAATGGAGGGATCATACCGCTGACAGGTCAACACATACCGCTCAATGTCACTACTTAGCAAGAAGATTCACTGACTCTCTAGAAGTCGGGCCGATGCCCAAAATGCTCAGTACTTAATGTTAGTAATCTGTGAATATACAAACAGATATATGGTGGTAGATGTATGTCATTAGTACCAATGTCGTATAAAAGGAGGACTAGTAACATATGACCAACCTTGATCCTAATTTACAATGAAGCCAGTCAATCCTGAAGCAGGAAATACGATAAGGAAAGTAAAATAGGTTCCTATGAGGATAAAGCAAAGGGCAAGATAAAAGACCAGATGATAGCAGAAGCAATAGGAGAGGAGTGATCAGTACCTGGTGCCGGAGAAACTCCAAAATGAATGCCGGTATGTGTCCTGCCTGCGGTGCACATGGTGACCAGGAACGAGGCCTATTTAAAGAGGGGCATGATTGGTGAGATGGATCACCTGTTTGATGAAAGCCACCCAACATATCCGAGACCGGATAAGTAAACATAAATCAACAATTAGGTGCAAACAGACACTTTTGCCCATTCCTGCTCACTTCATACAAGCCGGTCACACTGTAGCACAATTACGCTACCAGGTTTTAGAACAGGTCTTAGCACCCAGGAGGGGGGGGAACAGATTACGGAAGTTAAAGGAGCGCGAAGCGTACTGGATATATACGCTACAGACACTAGAACCGTTGGGGTTAAACCGTGAATATGAGGTTTTTTATTAAACATCTCATTAAGTAATGTTTTTCTTAATTTTCACATGTCTCTAATTCTTATACACCTTCTTGTCATTTGGCTTTTCCGTTTTATTCATTAATCTTAAACTTGTGCTTCTTTTTCCTACATAGGGTTTCCCTGTATTCGCATATGGGTTCTTATTTTTGTCTCTTTTTGTTTCAGGCGCTGTAAATTCTTCACCCACGAGTCCGTCACGGCACAGTTTCGCTATCAGCAACATTCACCATCTCTGGACGTCAGTGTGCCCGCGCGTGCGCGGTCTCGGCCGGCTCTCCGGCCGGTCTGCGCCTGCGCTCGGCCCACTCCCTCCGTATTTCACTTGTACACAGGGGCCGCCACTTGCGCATGCGCCGAGCGGTCCTTTGACCCCTCTGCGCATGCGTGACTGAAGCGTTCCACGTTTGCGTTTCACGCCACTTCCTGTTCCTGTCTATCAGCGGTCACATGCACGGAGCGGCTGTGGCCTTTGTCGGCGCCTGCGCTGAGTGATCTTCACGGTCTCTCTGCGCCGGGGCCGATGACGTGCCACAGTCCGCTCCTGGCTTTCATCAAACAGGTGATCCATCTCACCAATCATGCCCCTCTTTAAATAGGCCTCGTTCCTGGTCACCATGTGCACCGCAGGCAGGACACATACCGGCATTCATTTTGGAGTTTCTCCGGCACCAGGTACTGATCACTCCTCTCCTATTGCTTCTGCTATCATCTGGTCTTTTATCTTGCCCTTTGCTTTATCCTCATAGGAACCTATTTTACTTTCCTTATCGTATTTCCTGCTTCAGGATTGACTGGCTTCATTGTAAATTAGGATCAAGGTTGGTCATATGTTACTAGTCCTCCTTTTATACGACATTGGTACTAATGACATACATCTACCACCATATATCTGTTTGTATATTCACAGATTACTAACATTAAGTACTGAGCATTTTGGGCATCGGCCCGACTTCTAGAGAGTCAGTGAATCTTCTTGCTAAGTAGTGACATTGAGCGGTATGTGTTGACCTGTCAGCGGTATGATCCCTCCATTATAGAAGGCTACTATTAGTGGACTCCGTCTACCTTCACATATTTAGACCACACATAAGGGCACCTGCATGTGCCGGATCGATAGTCTTGCTATCACATAAACTTTGAGTGGGTATGTATCAACTCCATAGCAGTCACATCTTATAACGGTGGATTTTTGACATTGTACATAACTGATACATCTCTCTTTGTAGTATTAAAAATACTGACCCCCGCTGGTAGCCATATACTACTGAAGTGTAACCCACTGCAGCATTTGATGTTTACAAAGGTACCCTGAGCATCAGTTCTCATTTGCGCTAATACAGCACCTAATTTTTTCCTTTTTCTTTTTTCTTTTCCTTTTTTTCTTCTTCTGTCCTTCTCTTTTTCTCTTTTTATTCCTGATCTCTCTTCCTAATTTTCCACCGTTCTCTGAACTCGCCTCCTCCCTCTTAGTCCTCATTCCTGTTCTATAACAATTCTCGCCCTTTCCTCTGCTCCTCTCTCTGGGTTGATTCTTCTTCCTTGATTTCTCATTACTCCTTGCCACAAAGGTGTCTGCACTTATGACTTACAACTCTTTCCCTAAATTTTTCACCTTAAGCCGGCTTTGTTTATTTACATATTTCTATTTTTAGGCATTCTTACCGAATATGATGTTTTCTCTCTGAGCATTAACTCAATTACAGAGCTCTTCCACCTCTCATATAGGTATGCCCCAATTTTTCTTCCATACTGCCTCTGTTAGGATAGTCTTCATTATTCTAAACCTCCTCCTAACATGATATATCCTTGTTCACGGTATACCTTCTATGATATTGACATTTTTCGTGCGATGTATCTATTTTTCTAGTATCAGTGCATACAGGCTTATTGACGCTAGCACTTACTATCTTACGGAGTTTCTCCGGCACCAGGAACCTATTTTACTTTCCTTATCGTATTTCCTGCTTCAGGATTGACTGGCTTCATTGTAAATTAGGATCAAGATTACTAACATTAAGTACTGAGCATTTTGGGCATCGGCCCGACTTCTAGAGAGTCAGTGAATCTTCTTGCTAAGTAGTGACATTGAGCGTATTAAAAATACTGACCCCCGCTGGTAGCCATATACTACTGAAGTGTAACCCACTGCAGCATTTGATGTTTACAAAGGCATTCTTACCGAATATGATGTTTTCTCTCTGAGCATTAACTCAATTACAGAGCTCTTCCACCTCTCATATAGACCATTTCTGAGGAAGGCCTATGTGTGCAGGCCGAAACGTCAGAATTTTTGTCTAGTCCTTTGCATCAATAAAAAAGTCTACTGAAATTCAAAAGAAGCATTGTTTCAGACTCTTACCTTTTCTGTGTGCCCGAGTTTGTTTTTGATTATCTCTTCGGAGAGTGTCTGAGCTGGCAGCGCTGTCATCCAAGGCTCCTTTCCTGGTCTTCCACCAGGACAAGGTAGTGCTGCGGCCCATTCAGGAGTTTCTCCCGAAGGTGGTATCCTCTTTTCATCTTAATCAGGATATCTCTTTGCCTTCTTTTTGTCCTCATGCAGTTCTCGGTATGAGAAGGATTTACATTTGTTAGATCTGGTGAGAGCACTCAGAATCTACATTTCCCGCACGGCGCCCCTGCGCCGCTCCGATGCGCTCTTTGTCCTTGTCGCTGGTAAGCGCAAAGGGTCGCAGGCTTCCAAAGCCACCCTGGCTCGATGGATCAAAGAACCAATTCTTGAAGCCTACCGTTCTGCTGGGCTTCCGGTTCCATCAGGGCTGAAGGCCCATTCTACCAGAGCCGTGGGTGCGTCCTGGGCATTGCGACACCAGGCTACGGCTCATCAGGTGTGCCAGGCAGCTACCTGGTCGAGTCTGCACACTTTCACCAAACATTATCAGGTGCATACCTATGCTTCGGCGGACGCCAGCCTAGGTAGAAGAGTCCTGCAGGCGGCAGTTGCCTCCCCGTAGGGGAGGGCTGTCTTCGCAGCTCTAACATGAGGTATTTCTTTACCCACCCAGGGACAGCTTTTGGACGTCCCAATCGTCTGGGTCTCCCAATGGAGCGCCGAAGAAGAAGGGAATTTTGTTACTTACCGTAAATTCCTTTTCTTCTAGCTCCTATTGGGAGACCCAGCACCCGCCCTGTTGTCCTTCGGGATTTTTGGGTTGTTTCGGGTACACATGTTGTTCATGTTGAACGGTTTTTCAGTTCTCCGATGTTACTCGGAGTGAATTTGTTTAACCAAGTTATTGGCTTTCCTCCTTCTTGCTTTTGCACTAAAACTGGTGAGCCAGTGATCCCACTGGGGGTGTATAGCCAGAAGGGGAGGGGCCTTACACTTTTTAGTGTAATGCTTTGTGTGGCCTCCGGAGGCAGTAGCTATACACCCAATCGTCTGGGTCTCCCAATAGGAGCTAGAAGAAAAGGAATTTACGGTAAGTAACAAAATTCCCTTCTTTCCAAGTGTGTGTTATTGTTTTTATAGCTATTATAGTATTTTAAAAGATATCTGAAAATATTATATTGAAATTAAAGTTTGTAATATATTTTGTTTCGTTTTTCTAGTTAACTGTTATTTACCTATTGGACTCTGAAATGGCATTCACATCAGGTGTACAATGCCGGAACAAGGATAAAATATTTCTTGTGGCCTATCCCATTCACCAGATCACCGGTTGTAAACTACCCTCAAATCGTCAAGTCTTATGTGCTTTATTTTATAATTTACGTACTGTGAAATTAACTGTAAGAGAATCAGCAAAACTGACCATACGAGAAGTGTTCATTTTTTGGGGGAAAGCTCGAATCCCGACTAAACATGAGCAAGATGCAATTACTAATCTGGAAAAACTTCACGCTGAGTGGAGAAATCTTCAAAAAGACCGGAAGAAAACATCGGAAACAGCCAAGAACAAATTTAAACAGTTTGTTGAAAAGTTGAATGATCTCTTTGATATTGCTCAACAAGATGCCTTGGCTCTGATGAAATCGGAAGAAAAGGCGTTTCTCGTGAAACAGAGGCAGAAGGTCCACCCAGATTCCATGGCTGGAGTGGATCTCAAGTTGTCTCGAGCTGAAGAAATCAAGGCGCAAAAGGAACTTGCAAAAATGAACTGACAAATTAATTAACTGAGATCCACCCCAGAGATGACTACAAGGAGCTGTTGCAGTTGGTTCTCGTATTTGTTAGATCACTAAACGGCAATGTTGTGGGTTTTAGAACTCCAGGAGCCATTCATCACGCTAGGTGGATGGCAAAGGCTATTTACTGCTTAAAAATGTTCATTTTTCGTCGTCAATTTAAGATGTCTAAAGAAGAAAGTTCTGTGCGTGCCATTTCTGTTTTCCTAGTTAAAATTTATTGTAAAGCTTGGTTCAATGCTCCAAAAGCTCATCTTGCACCAAAGCAAGATTTAGGTATTTTGCATAGTCTAAGGCCCTGTCACACACCGAGATAAATATTTGGCAGATCTGTGGTTGCAGTGAAATCATGGACATATTGTTCCATTTGTACACACCACAAACCTGGCACTGATTGTCCACAATTTCACAATTCATTTATCTCTGTGTGTGACAGGGCCTTTAGACTATAAAGAATGTGACGACATTGCAGAAATAGCCCTGACCAAATTTTCGAACAATTTATGGTATTTGAATGTAGAGTTGGTGGGATTATCGTTTTTTGATCCCACCATTACAGACGATGAAAAGTTGTTAATGGCTAATAAATTGCTCAGTAGCACAGATGAACCATCAGAGCACGCTAGGGTTGTAAATCCAAAAGTTAGGAAAGAAAAATTAAGAGGTAGTTGATGGAGGATTGGTAAATTTACTTACCATTACCAAAGAAACATTTACATTCTTTGACCGATTTAATATAAAAACAGATTTCCTAAGACAAAATCCAAACACCTGGCCTCCAAAATGACTTCCAAGAAGGATTGAAAATTGTCAAAACATTAAAAGTAGTTAATGATATGGCTGAGCGTGGTCTTAAATTAATAACCGACTTTAACGACCTTCTGACAAAAGATGAAGAACAAAAGCAATATGTCCTGCAAGTTGTAAGCAGATGCCGAGCATTATATTCTGACGTTTGAAAAACTACTTTAACAAAAGCTCTAGAATAGATTAGATAACTATGTAAAATTATGAACTCATGTAGGTACTGTCTGTATCTGTCTGTATCTTTTCTGTGTCTGTTTTGTATGTATTATATACCTCATTTTTATATTTTAAACTAAAAAATGTCATTAGACTTATTAGTATTACTTGTTTTTTTTTGTTATATTTCTACTTTAAACTCAAAAATATACCAAAAAAAAACAAAATTTATCACTTAATAAAATATACGAAGTATGCTCCTAGTGGTACCAGGTCACGTTCTTGGGGCTAAAAGCTGTTGTAAGTCAGTTTGACTTAAAATAACAATTATGTATAAAAGAAATTTTGAAGAACATTAGCTTTCTTTTGAGATATTAAGCGTAAAAACAATAACACACACTTGGAAAATTTAAAAAAAAAAAAAATGTTAAAATATCTTCACTGGATAATTGTTCGATCTAACTAGCTCAAAGGCACTGTAGAAACTAAACTGAATAAATAAAAGGTCGGTTGTACGCTGAAGTAAAATCACCATCCCTAAAATAGAAATTTACATGCACCCTGTGTGTAACATATAAATTTTGAAGAACAACATTAGCTTTCTTTTGAGATATTAAGCGTGTTTTTATTATTTACCGTTCTGGAGTTATGGCTCCATATGTCAGCTTTTTGTCCAAAAATTTTGATTTTTTTTCAAACTGAGCGACGAGCGGCACGGGTTAACGTCGTTTGATCGAGCTCAAATTTTGGCTATCTCAATATCTGGAAAGGGGAATCGTTTTGTAGGGTCCAAACGGACAAAATTCCGACATCGTTTTTTTTGTTTTTTTTTGCGGTCACCCTAGTGCTAACTTAGCCAACCAGAAGTTGATCTTCACACCGTTATGACAGACATGGCCTTCATTTGCTTCCTTCCTCTGTGTGAGGTACTACCTTTCAACCTGTCCCCCTCTGCTATGCTTTGATCTCGTCCGCCAGCTTTGGGTTCTGGGCCTCCTTCCCCCGGACTCTGCTTACCGTCGTCCGATTCTGGGCTCTGGCGGTTCTCTAGTTTGAGTCTAAGCCCGCCGGGGTGAACCGCAGCTTCCGGACCTCTCAAAGTTACCTCAGGGATCTCTGAATGGCTCTAGCACCGATGCCACGTCTTCACACTTGAATCCTATTCTAGACTGGCTCCTATCAAGACCTCCCAACCATCCTCTTTCCTGTATCTGTAACTTCCACTTTAATCTTATCTCTTCCATTCTGCTGCTATCGCAGCCCAACGACTAGGTGGTGCCTTTTGCAACTGTCGCACTCTACTGTAGCTGAAACTTACAACCAGCTAGCAGCACAACATATTAATTACGCCATGATAAATGACATATACATTGTGTCCACCCATATCCTGTCCACCGCCATTAACTTGAGAACAGCGTCAGCTATAGGAATAGAAGTGGTATCTAGGTATAGTAAAGTATCCATGCACTACTCAATGAAACCACTTATAGCGCCACCTGGTGGAAAACAACGGAGTTAGCATTTTTATCTCAAACAGAACGAGAGCGAAAAAAGATGCATTACACAGATGTAGGGCATCATCAATTCAATACGAATCGACACCTTGCATACAGAAATGCTATGATTAGAACGTGTAAAACTCACGAGGCTGTGGACGTGAAGCGATACTCATGGAGACCTTCCTACAAGTCATTGGGTATGGTGGCTGCGTGGAGTGGCCTCCACGCTCACCTGACCTGACCCCATTGGACTTCTTTCTGTGAGGGCACATCAAACAGCAGGTGTATGCGACCCCTCCACCAACATTGCAGGACCTACGACGACGTATTACAGATGCTTGTGCAAATGTCACCTACCATATTGCACAATGTGCAGCAAGATACGGTATAGTGTCCGGAGTATAGATGTGCATTGCAGCTGACGGTGGCCACTTTGAGCATCAAAGTTAAATGAGCGCCATATGCGTGACCAGCATTCAATGTTTTTTTGGGGGGGGGGGGGGGTCATGGGTTTCTTATCATTTCTGTATGCAAGGTGTCGATTCGTATTGAATTGATGATGCCCTACAATTTTTTTTAACTCACTTTTTTTAATCTCTATCTCGTTCTGTTTTCAAGCTAAAAATGCTAACTCCGTTGTTTTCCACCAGGTGGTGCTATAGGTGGTTTTATTGCGTAGCGCATGGCTAATTTACTATACCTAGACACCTTCTATGCCTAGAGCTGCCGCCGTTCTCAAGTTAATGGTGGTGGACAGGATATGGGTGGACACACTGTATACACATCCTTGGCTGTGTCTGTCCCTTTTAATGTGGGCTCCCGTGGTGATCCCGCATTATTATGGCTGCTGATCTGGTTAGCAGACGTGCAGCTAACAGGGGCGGGTGAAGCGCAATCTAGCACTCATAGGAGATCAGCATTTCTGCTGATCAGCGCGATGTGAAGAACCCTGGGGAAACTAGTTTTTGTTTTTTTTTAGCAATCTATTGATTTTTACTAAACTGAAAGGACCTCTTTTGCCACATTTGAAAATAAAACACATTTGGTCATTTCTCAACGCAGATCTAGATAATTGCAAATAAATACAATAGTGCAATAACAAAACAAAAATTTCAGCTGCAAAAAAAAGTGGTTAAAACACTTCTGTCCGGAGTGTACAGCCTCAGATCCCAAAAAGACGCCAAAAGTGCAATTTAGTTATTTATTTATTTTTTTTTTTACAACTTCTGAATTTTTTTTTCATCACTTAGATGAAAGTAAAACTATACATGTTTGGTAGCTACGAACTCGTACTCACCTGGGGAATCATATTTCCAGGTTAATTTACCATATAGTGAACACTATAAATAAACCAAAAAACAATTGTGGAATTACACTTTCTTATGCAATTTCATCACACTTGTAATTTTGTTCCTGTTTTCCAGTACAATATGGGGCAAAATGAATGGTGGTGTTCTAAATTTTAACTCGTCCTGCAAAAAATAAGCCCTCATAACTTTATTTTTCTGTCAAAATAATCATATGGTCCTTGAAAGAAGGGGAGGAAAAAAATGGAACATCTCTCAGGGGTGAAGGGGCTAGCGCATGCAATCAGTACTTAATATAACACACACAGTACATAACATAACTGGTATAGGGCAAGCCCACCTTCTACACTCCCAATTGTCATAGTAACCCATCAGCACCTCCCGATCACATTATGGGGCAGCTAAGGGGTTCATAGAATGTTACACCCTCATTTTGGCGCACTGTTAATGCCAGTGTCAGATATTGACAGGGGAATAATATATATATATATATATATATATATATATATTATATATATTATATATATAATTATATATATACACACACACACACTAAGGCTGTGTTTTTTCATGCTTATACGCTGCGTTTTGCACCGCGGCGTAAAAGCCTGCGTCCCCAGCACAATCTATGAAGATTGCATAATCCATCCGCACGTTGCGTTTTAAACAGCAATTCGGCTGTTGAAATATTTTGCCGAAACGCTGCGTTCTAAAAAGCAACATGTCACTTCTTTTGCGCGTTCTCTATGCTTTTCCCACTCTGTCTATGGCAGAGCAAGCATCCAGAACGCATGAATTCTGTATGCACAATGCTTTCAAAACGCAGCTTTTCGGTTGCGCTTTGAAACGCACATGCAGTGATTTAAATGCTGCGGAATAGAACGCAGACGTGTGCACATAGCCTAAAAGGAACCTGTCGTAAAAAAAAACGCTATAAACCTGTAGCTATGGGTTAATAGTGTTCTGACTCTTTGCAGCTGCCCCACGGAGGACCTCGCTGCAGAGAGAAAATGAACTTTATTATCCCTGGTAGCCTCAGCCTTTTATTCATAGAAATGGGGCATAGTGAGCGGTGGCTGTAACCATGCCCCCTATACACACTGACAGCCACTCATCATTGCAGTCAGTGCCAGGGGCGTTGTTAGTTGCCGCTCACTATGCACAGAGCATTGATTGAAACTTTGGTCTGTTTTGGTCCTACTCGGAAGCTCCACTAAATACTGAGCAACAAAGGAGACTAGGGTTTACACTATATACTGTACTGAAATATTACTGTATTGTAGTATATAGTATAAGTTATCGGATGAGCGCAGAAAAAAATAAGTTAATATTTGCGTGCATATAACATTTTTTAACTCCCTGAGCAAGAATATAAACACAACACTTGTTTTTGCTCCCATTTTAATGAACTTAATTCACACATCTAAGGCTACTTTCACACATCTGGATTTTTGCTCTGCGGCACAATACAGCGTTCTGCAGAAAAACCGCAACCGGCTTTTGTAACGCCGGTTGCGTTTTCTTTTGCATAGACTTACATTAGTGCCGTATTGTGCCGCAGGGGCTTGCGTTCGGTCCGGTTTTTGCCGCATGCGGCAGATTTAGCCGATGCCGCGGCCGGATCGAACGTTCCCTGCAACGTTTTTTGCTCCGGCAAAAAACACTGCATCGCGCCGCATTTTTCAATGCATACCTGTGGAGGCCGGATGCGGCGCAATGCGGAAAAAACTGCATCCGGTCGCCGCATGCGTTTTTTTCCACTGCGCATGCTCAGTAGCATGCCGCAACCGGAAAAAAACGGACGGGCCGCATGTAAAAACTTATGCAACGGATGCGGTGTTTTCGCCGTATCCGTTGCATAGTTTTCACAGCCGGATTGAGCCGCAGTGCTTAAACCGGATGTGTGAAAGTAGCCTAAGACTTCTACTATATACAGAAAAGGCTACTAAAAGACTTTTTTTTTTTCTCTTCTCTCATTGCTCAAACTCATCTAAATCTGTTAGTGAGAACTTCTCCTTAGCCAAGAATCTATCCACCTCACAGGTGTGGATTATCAATATGCTAATTAGTCAGCATGATTATTGCACAGGTGTGCCTTAGGCAGGCCACTCTAAAATATGCAGTTTTATATTATTGGAAGGTGCAGGTGGGTCAGAAAACTAGTCAGCGTCTAGTGTGACCACTATTTGCTAGTCTGCCATCTGGACTGTACAGTGAACACCGGGATTCATCCGTGAAGAGAACACCTCTCCTACGTGCAAAACCCCATCGAATGTGAGCATTTGCCCACTCAACTCAGTTACAATGACGAATTGCAGTCAGGTGGAGTTCAGGTTGAAGACTACCAGCATGCAGATGAGCTTCCCTGAGCCTGTTTCTTACATTTTGTGCAGAAATTCTTTGGTTATTCAAACAGATTGCTGCCGCAGTAGTCCGGGTGGCTGATCTCGGACCATCTTGGAGGTGAAGATGCTGGATGTGGAGGTCCTGGGCTGGTGTGGTTACACGTGGTCTGCAGTTGTGAGGTCAGTTGGATGTACTGCCAAATTCTCAAACTCCTTTCAAGACTGCTTAAGGTAGAGAAACGAACATTCAATTTACGAGCAACAGCTCTGATAACATCCCTGCAGTCAACATGCCAATTGCACACTCCCTCAAAAATTGTGGCATTGTGCGGTGTGATAAAACCACATTTTAGAGCTTCCTTTTATTATGGCCAGTCTAAAGGCTGCTTTACACCAGGCAATCTATCGTGCGATAGATCGTCGGGGTCACGGTTTTTGTGACGCACATCCGGCATCGCTGGCGATGCCGGCCTGTGTGACACCTCCTAGCGACGCAGTATCGCTCACAAATCGTGAGTCGGGTACTGCTCGTTAGGTTCCATAATATCGGTTACTTTAGTTGACTGTCGTTTCCGTGGTAGCACACGTCGCTCCGTGTGACACCACGGGAACGATGAGCAGCTCACCTGCCTCCCGCGGCCGCCGCCGTCTCTATGTGGAAGGAAGGAGGTGGGCGGGATGTTTACATCCTGCTCATCTCCGCCCCTCCGCTTCTATTGGCCGGCGGCCGTGTGACGTCGCTGTGACGCCGAACGTCCCTCCCACTCCAGGAAGTGGACGTTCGCCGCCCACAGCGAGGTCGCACGAGAGGTAAGTATGTGTGACGGGGGTTACTACCTTTGTGCGACACGGGCAGCGATTTGCCCGTGACGCAAAAAGGACGGGGGCGGGTACGATCGATTGTGAAATCGCACAATCGGTCGTACCGTGTAAAGCAGGCTTAAGGCACACCTGTGCAATAATCATGCTGTCAAATCAGCATTTTTATATGCCACACCTGTGAGGTGGATGGATTATCTCGGCAAAGACACAGATTTACACAAATTTGTGAGCAATATTTGAGAAATGAAGTTTCTTGTCTCTGCATGAATCATCTCTCTCCAACTCCTTCCCCCCCCACCCCACCCTGCAGAAAAAAAATTGTGTATAAAATTATATATAATGTATATGAAAACTGAAAATAAGAGGAAAAAATAAAATGTATGCATTTATTGGTATATTTATGTAAAAACAAAAATATACCAAAAAAATAAATGTACATATTTAGTTCTGTCTGGAAAAACTTCCATTAATTAACCCCTTCAGTGAACACTGTAATCAAACTTTAAAAAAAAAAAAGAAGTAGCAGCAAAAACTGTTTTTTTTTCCCTTACCTCATGAAAGCACCACCAGAGAGAAAGGTCCACCCACCCATCCAGGACAGGAAACCCATTAAAATAAAAGGGCGGCACCTCACTTCCGCATCAGTCCGGTTTCCTATCATAGATGGGAGATCTCAGAAGCTGGCGGCTTGGAGTCCCAGGACTGAACCAGCACTAGACGTGCGGCTTACCTACCATAGTGCTCAAGCTTGTCCCTGAAAGTACTTCCCCCAGGGCCTGTGTGCCTCTGCAGGGGTGGGCGCAGGCATGGTAGGGTTGGATGGGATCCTCTGCCTGTCGTCGTCCAGGTCTGCGTGCGGTCACGGCATCAACTATGTGGGTTGCCCTGTCACAAAGCGTGCTGGGTGAAGATTCCGGAAGTGTCAAGAATCCAGGAAGTGCCAGCGGTTTCACCTTGATGACATGGTGAGGGCGCCAGATTTGATAATCGGTGTATGTGCGGGTTGCTGCTAAATGGTGCGCCCCATCGCTGGATCCCTGGCACATGGAGAACAAAGGCCTTCTTAAAGGGGCCCTGCCTGGGGTAATGGAGTTCGTGCCTTCTATGATGCAAGACCAGCAGGGCCAGGAAGAACAGCAGCAGCAACTATAGCAGCAGCTTGATCAGTCAAAAGACAGTGGAGGTAGTCACTCCAGTATGAGCGCTAGTAGGATCAGCCAAAGATCAGGGATTCCCGGAAGGATCGACCCTATGAGCTGGTCCGGATCCAGTATCTCCAGGGGGTGAGTGATCTCCAATGTATTCTTTCTAAGGTGTGATGTGTCCACGTTGCTTTTTACCTGCTTTTTACCTGCTTTTTACCTGCTTTTTTGCTGCTTTTTCAACTGCAGCGTTTAATGCCGAAATGGATGTGTTCTGCTTTTCAAGCAAAGTCTATGGGAATTTGGGTTTCTTGTGCCCACTATGCAGTTCAAACTGCAGCCTTTTTGTTGCAGAACTTTGGACAAAAACTCAGCTTTGCAGTGCAAAACCCAAATGGCAAAAACAATTGACATGTCAATTGTGTTTGCCATTTGCGTTTTGAACTGCAAAGCAGAGTTTTTGCCCAAATTTCTGCCAGAAAAAGGCTGCAGTTTGAACTGCATAGTGGGCACAAGAAACCCAGATTCCCATAGACTTTGCTTGAAAAGCAGTACACATCCATTTCGGTATTAAACACTGCAGTTGAAAAAGCAGCAAAAAAGCAGGTAAAAACCAACGTGGACACATAGCCTAAAAGGGGTTCATTTTGTCTTGTTGCTTCCCTTAGTAGAGACCTAGGAAAAGCACGACAAAGCTAAAGAATTCATGAGTGTGCCCTATGTATGGCCCCACTAACAGGTGATACAGAAAAATCTGTGGACTTTATGTATACAGACGACGATCAGTGAAGAGGCCCCTAACTTCGCTGTAAGTTTACAATTTATAATAAGCGGAGGTCAGAGAATCCTTTTAAGCAGCTAGGAAATCCTGAGGAGGATAAGAAAACGCAGATCCTGCAGAGGATTCAGACTTCGTCCTCCATCTCCTGCTCCTCGTTCTGATTTTAAGATGAGGGAGTAGTTGGTAGGCCGTGCTTCCCAGTAGCAGAAACCAGACGTTTAGATAAAGTTGTTAGATCCACTATGGGGCTGGTGGAAGCTAGGAGGTTGGAGTCGGTAGAGGATATGATGTTCAGAGGGTTGGAGCAGAAAAATACGCTCATTCCCAGTTAATGAAAAGATAAACTGGTAAGGGAACAGTGGAAGAGACCTGCTAAAAGGACTGCTTTGTCTTCTTTAAAAAGGAAATTCCCCTTTGAGGAGGAAGACTCTGTTATGGGATAAGCGCCCCAAGACCAATGTGGCCGTTGCAAAGTCTGCCAGGAAATCAACCCTTCCTTTCAAAGATCTTGGAAACCTGAAAGATCAGTTGGACAGGAGGGCGGATAGTTACCTAAAGGTCTCCTGAGATAAAGCGGCGGGTGGGCTTTAAGACCCGCTCTTGCAGGGACTTGTGTGTCTTGCTTACTTATGGGTTGGCACCAGCAGTTGGAACAACAACTTAAGGGCAAAGTTCAAGGGAAGAAGTTCTATCCACTCTGCACTTAGGGCAAGGAGCAGCTGCCTTTCCAGCGGATGTATCAGTGGATTCCATGCGGCTTTGTGCAAAATCAGCTGCCCTATCCAACTCCGCTAGAAGGGCCTTGTCGCTAAAGTGTTGGCCGAGTGACGCCCAGTCTAAAGCTAAGCTGTGCTCAATTCCTTGTGAAGGGGATTTCTTATTCGGCAGTACTCTGGACGACATCCTAGAGAAGACGGAAGACAATAAAAGGTTTCCTGGTTACCGCTTTCAAAAACCAGTCTTTTCAGAGGAAAAAAAACATTAGAAGGAAGTGCCTGGGGAGATAAAAATGTCGTCCTATCATTATCATTTTCTCCCAGCCTGGCAGAAGATAATATCCAGCAGATGGATTCTAGAGATAATAAGGGACGGTTTAAAACTGAAGTTTCTCTCGCCCCCTTAGAGGTCCCTAATTATAACATCTATCAGGAAGTCGCAAGACTGTCGTCTCGCCCTGGAAAAAGTCATGACACTAGTTCAGAAGAATGTCCTGACAGTGGTTCCCAAAGAACAGGTAGGCACAGGATTTTATTAACCCCTCTTTCTGATATAAAACAAAAAAATAACCGACTTATCCTTCAGAGTCATCATCAACCTGCAAGGACTGAACAGATTCCTGGTCCACCGTCCTTTTAAGATGGAATCTATAAGGACTGCAATAAAGCCTCTGTTCCTGGTTGCTACATGGGAGTGTTGGATCTGAAGGATGCCTATGACCACATCCTGTGCTTACCAGAGGCATCTCAGAATAGCGTCTCCCAAAGGTCAGGAGCTGATGCATTTCCA
Source organism: Anomaloglossus baeobatrachus (assembly GCF_048569485.1). NCBI lineage: Eukaryota > Metazoa > Chordata > Amphibia > Anura > Aromobatidae > Anomaloglossus > Anomaloglossus baeobatrachus. The sequence goes on along the minus strand of NC_134355.1, from coordinate 503,753,488 downwards.
ATTCAGGGCCTTGCCATTTGGTCTCTCTATGGCACAAAGAGTTTTCACGAAGATAATAGTGGAGATGATGGCCTATGTTTGGGAACTGGACACTCTAGTACCATATCCATCTACATAAATCTCTCTGATGGTGCTGTCATGAGGAAGTGACAAATGTTAGTTACTTAGGCTGCTTTGATACATCCGGTTTTAGCAGTGCGGCTAAATCCGGCTCTAAAACCTATGCGGCGAAAAAAACGCATCCTTTGCATACGTTTTTACATGCGGCCCACCCGGTTTTTGCCAGTTGCGGCGCGCTACTGAGCATGCACAGTGCAAAAAACCGCATGCGGCGGCCGGATGCGTTTTTTGCCGCATCCGGCGTCTATAGGCATGCATTGGAAAAAGTGCTGCATCGGCCGGATGCGGCGCGATGCGGTTTTTTTTTGCAGGACAAAAAAACGTGCCAGGCAATGTTCCATCCGGCCGCCGCATGGGCTAAATATGCCGCATCCGGCAAAAACCGGACCGAACGCAAGGCCATGCGGCACAATCCGGCACTAATGAAAGTCTATGGAGAAAAAACGCAACCGGCGGCAAAAAAAACTGTTGCGTTTTTTATGCAAAGAGCCGGATTGTGCCGCACAGCCAAAACCGGATGTGTGCAAGCAGCCTTACCGGTAATGGGATTTTCCAGAGCCCCTGACAGCACCATTATATTCCCTCCCTGTTATTTCACTTTGCACTAAGGGTGTGCCCGTAAAGGTAAAAATTTATGATTAAGTTTTGGTGATGGTATGCTCTAAGAATTGTTGGAGGTCCTCTCTTGCTCTGTAACAAAACTGATGCTGAAGGGAGGTGCCCACCCTTTTGTTTTAGTGGGTTTCCTGTCCTGGATGGGCAGCATCTCTCTCTGGTGGTGCTGTCACGGACTTTGGAAAATCCCATTACTGGTAAGTAACTAAGATTTTTCATCATACAGCTCACAAAAAAATGAAATAAAACGCAATCAAAAAGTCATAATTAATAATGGTATATCTGAAAACGTCATCCTGTCTAGTAAAAAACAACCAAACAAGCAGCCAGACAGCTCAGGCAACATAAAAATAAAAAAATGTGGTAGAAAAAAAAATATCCGCACATCCAAAATTCATAAGTTTATCTAATGCCACTAGGCAAAAAATTAAATACCTGAACATGAGGTTCTTGGTTTAACATTCTGATCAGACTGTATGAAGCCCACTGCCACGTCACGGTGAACCTCCGAGTGGGTCCCTAACTCTGACACCTTAATGGTGCGGAACTGTGTGCCAACCATTGCCACAGCAACAACGCACCAGCAGGGCAGGTGACCTGGTGCCTCACAGCACCCATGCTGCAAGGCTGAGTCCCCATGACTCCAGGTCACACTGCCCCACTGACACAAAATCACTGCAACAATGGCCGCCACACAGCAAAAACACCCTGTGAAGGGAGCAGATTAACTCCCCTTACACCAGCTCCCAGTATGTGAACTGGGAGCAAAGAAAAGACAGACCCCTCTTGCTGGTATATTGTCGCTGCTGCAGCGGTTGGCACACATTGCCGCACTTCTTAGGCATAGACTAGGGACCCACACAGAGGTTCGCTGTGACATGGCAGTGGGCTTCATACAGTCTGATCAGAATGTTAAACTAAGAACCTCATGTTCTAGTATTTAATTTTTGCCTAGTGGCATTAGATGAAAGTATGATTTTGGGATGTGCTATTCATGTCTCTTTCAAGTTTGCTATTTTGCATTCTATCCCCCTCTGTTGTTTTACTTAAGTCACCACTCCTCCCATTTGGCCACAGGCGTTTTTAATTAGCAGGAAACTGCAAAGAGGGGTTCTGCCATTTCTGCTCCCAGTTCAAACGCTGGGAGCTTGTGGAAGGTGAGTGTACAGCTCCTTCCGCAGAGTGCTAGTGCTGTGTGGTGGCGGTTTTGGGTCAGTGGGGCGGTGTGGCCAGGAGTCATGGGAACTCTGCCTTGTAGCATGGATGTTGTGAGGCACCAGGTCACCTGCCCTGCTGCTGCATTGTCACTGCTGCAGCAGTTGGCGCACGTTAACGTACTTGTTAGGCATAGAATAGTGACCCACTCAGAGGTTCGCCGTAACGTGGCAGTGGGCTTCATACAGTCTGATCAGAATGCTAAACTAAGAACCTCATATTTTAGTATTTAATTTTTGCCTAGTGGCATTATATCACAGTATGATTTTGAGAAGTGCAACTCATGTCTTTTTCTTCCAAGTTTGCTATAAAAATGAAAAAAAGCTATAGCTTTCAGAATATAGCAATACAAAAACATTGGTTTTATTTTTCTATAAAAAAATTGTGGTAACTTACTGACACAAAGAATAAAGCTGTCTCATCACTTTTACAACACAGTGAATGGTGTTGAAAAAAAAAATGAATTGTTTCTTGTTTTCTGCCTCACAAAAAGCAGAATAGAAAGCGATCAAAAAATATTATGTAGCACAAAATTGTACCAATAAGAACTCCAAGTCATCCCACAAAAAAAAACAAGCCCTCACATGACTGCGGTCAGAAAAAGAAAAAAACTATAGCCTTCAAAATTCGATGATGACAAAAACGTGTTTTTTACTATGATAGTAGTCAAACCTAAGAAAAAATATGAATCTGTTATCACTGTAATCGTACTGACCTGAGGAATAATGCTGCCTTATCACTTATTCTGCAAGGTGAACAGTGTAAAAAAGCAAAAAAATTAAAGCCAATTCTTCAACTACTGTTGATTTGTTGATTTTGTATCCCAATGATTGCAGTAAGGCGTGGCTCACATTAATTCTGTGCTATACGTTGAGCACTTACACCAGAGATTACAGGTAAGTGTTTGAAAAACGTGATTCAGACAAAATTCCCAATGGAAAATTCATTGTAATGAGGCAAGAGTCACTTTGAAGTCCTGTATGGCCAGTTGGTCCGACTGGGTCTATCTATTTACTTGTCTTTTTAGCGTGCACAAAAGTGTGGTCAGCAACAGTTTTGTGTACCTTTGAAGAGAAGGACACAGCTGAACAGAGGCCAAACTGAGTCCAGAGTAACTGCTGCCTCATTAGTGACTGGATCGGTCATGGGTTTAACCTGAATCACGTATGTCGGACATGTAGATGAAAATCCTAATCTAAGTGGTCAGCATAGAACTGATCAAAAATGTTCTGTACCTAAATTCCCACAGCATTCAATTCAACGCACAAAAAATTTCCCCACTCAGGTCCATCATCTGCTAGCTGAAACATAGGGGGCTTCCACATTACTGCCAGTACAAAGGCTCTGGAACAGCGCTATGGCTCCCCCAAAAAAGAAATCCAGCAAAATCTGCACTTCCAAATCTAAATGCCCTCCTCCCTTCTGAGCACCACAATGTGTCTAAAGCCGGTGTCCCACTTGTGATTGCCTCCCGTGAGTTTTGCGTGCATCACCTGTCACAGACTCACACTCTGCTCACAGGAGCGGGTCGGCGGCATAGAGATGCATGCAACCGACCCGCTCCTGTGAGTAGTGTGTGAGTCTGTGCCTGGTGATGCACCGCAAAACTAACGCGAGATACAAGTGAGGCAATCGCAAGTGGGACACCGGCCTAAACTATAGTTAACGTCCACAAGTTTGACATTATTGTAGTGAGGAAGGCCTGCTTAATGTGTGTCTCCAGAAGCTTGGCACAATTTATAATCATTAGAATGTACTGGGTACTACAAAGGCTTATTTGCAATTTTTAATTCTGCAACATAAACTGGGTTTGACTACAAGCGTGTTTTTCAGGGACAAAATTGTCAGAACACCTGCAGATTAATTCCTGGAGGGGTGTAATTTCCTAAATATGGTCAGTTGAGGGGGTTTCTGCTTTTTTTTGACACTCGGCAGCTCTGCAAATGGAGTCCACAAGCTATTCTATGAAAATCCATACTCCAAAAGTCATATTGTGGTCCTTCCCTCCTGAGCCCTGCTGTGTGGCATAATAGTAATGTACAGTCTTATGTGGGGTATTGCCACATTCAGGAGAAATTGTATAACAGATTATGGGGTGTTTTTGTTTGTTTTATTACTTATTCCTCTTGTGAAAATTTGAAATCTGTGGTTTAATCAAAATTTTATTGGTAAAAATGTAATTGTTTTCTTTGTTGCCTATAGACTAAAATTTTGTGACACCCCTGTGGTGTCAATATGCTTTCTGCAGCCCTAAATGAATTCATTGAGGAGTGTAGTTTATGCAATGGGGTCACTTATTGGGGGCTGTGCTTTCCTGACATGGCAGGGGTTCTGCCAAAGTGAAATGGCATCCCACAACTATTCCAACTAAACCTGCACTCAAATTTGGCGCTCCTCCCCTTCTATGCTTTGCACTGTGCCTTAAAAGTTATTATGCACCACATATGGAGAAATTGTGGGACACATTGTATGGTCCATTTTCTTCTGCCACCCTTTTGTTAAACTGAAAACTTTGGGGCCAAAACAATATTTTACTGGAATAATTGTATTTTTATTTATATTAACAGCCCAATGTAATACAATTCTGTGAATCACTTTAGGGTTAAAATTGCTTACTAATTCCACGAGAGGTGTAGCTTCCAGAATGGGTTCACTTGTAGGGGTTTTTATGCTGTTTGCGGATGCCATGTCCCATTAGAAGATCCAATCTGTTCCAGCCAAAATAGAGCTTCTCCTTTCTAAGCCTTGCTGTGTACCCAAACAGTAGTTTTTAAACACATATGGGGTATCCCTATACTCGGGAGAAATTGCACAACAAATTGCATGGTCCACTTTCTCCTAAGTACAGGGATCCCCAATATGTGGTGGAAAACTACGGTACTTTCGACGCACAATAGGACTCAGAAGGTTAAAGAGCAGCATTTGACTTTTTGAACGCAAAATTGTCTGGAATTGTTAGCGGACGCCACAGAATTTTACAATGTTGAGCCGTGACAATGAAAAAATACATATTTACCACAAAACTGTTGCTTTTTTCCCAATTTTTTTATTTTCAGAAGGATAATAGGAGAAAGTGAACCATGCAATTTGACCTTGTGTTTAGAGAGCATTGGCACTCAGGTTCTTACTAGGATCTTTTCAGGTAGATCGCAGTGTTTATCTTATGCATCTTGAGGGATATTAATCCTCTAAAACACAGCATCCTCCTGAGATTGTCCTCTTTTTCCCGCTACATTTAGAAATTCTCTCCGAATCAGGGATATTAATCCTCAACAATATAGCATCCTCCAGAGATTGTCCTCTGTCACATTGCATTTGGAAATTATCTCCAAATCAGGTTATTGGTAATCATTGACAGTATATACTGGCCCACATATTGAAACCATCAGCAGAATATAATTAATGTTTTCCTGAGGAGTGCAAGGGGATACGGTCCTGTCTGTGTCGTATAACTGCTTTAGTCAAAAATCCCCTGACGATCCCCCATTTACTTTATTGGGAGGGGGTAAAATGCGTTGGGATGATGGAGAATTTTTTTTTTAAATCTAACTCACCTCTCAATTTAACAACTGCAAAACACTATTGAGCCTCCTTTCTGATCCCCTCAGGCATTAGGACATTTATATACTTTTGAGTCTGTCTGAGATTGGGTTCATTGAGGCCTGTCCTGCTGTACTATTGGGACAGGTTTTATTCATTTGTAATGGTTGTTGACCACTGTCTCTCTTGTCTCTGTTTATTCACCTAACCTAATTGGCACTTGTGGTTAGTATGGCGGAAGATACCTATTAGTGGAGTTTAGGGACAGGTAGGGTAAGCCATCGTTGAGTGGGGGTATCCAAAAAATAAAGGTACCCTCCATTGTCAGGAAGGGATAGGTAGAGTGTATTTATTTAGGCTCTGCCTTTTTGTCCCTCTGACAACCTCAATACCCTGGTTATATTCCCTTCTCTTACCACTATTTGGGTTTAAGTGTTCACCTGCACTTTTATTGTTTTTATATGTCCATGTTTTTTAGATTTTTTTTTTACATGGGTTGTTATCTTGAGTATTTTATATTTGACTAATAAAGTATAATATTTTTAAAGGTTTTCTTTTGAGTTGGTTCTTTAGTAATATACCTCAGTACCTATCATTCCCTGGTTTCATCAAGAAGGATTCATATCGTTAGTCAGTGCCCATCCCTATCTCTTGCTACACTTAAAAATCGCCTTAACACATTCAAGGCGCCAGGCCCGGACAGTTTCAGGGGTGATGTTTATAAGACTTTGAAGGAACAAAGTGGTGGAAAGATTTTGTGGGATACCCGTAGCAAAGTCTGCCATCAAGTACTTGAGGAGATTCAGATAGGTAGACACTCTGAAACAATGTATTCCCTTAACTATTCCTCATTTATTGGGAAAATAGAGCCTGAATTACAATTGTGGGCCAATCTTCCATTGACATTGCTAGGAAGAAATAATTTAATCAAAATGAGTTTTTCAAAACTATTGTATCCGCTCAAAACACTACCTTTGCTTCTGAGATATGGACGTAAATAAGCTATCTAGGTCTTTTTCAGGCTTTTTATTGATAGGTACTCGACCTAGGATTAGTGCCAAAAATTGACGCTGACATTGCAGAAGGGACAGATCAAACTGTCGAAAATTAGAGGCTGTAAATTTAGCCTGTATAATGCGACACGTAATAGACTAGTTGAGAAGGATGAATCGTTATTCAGACTGTGAAGTGGAGTTTAAATTAAGCCATGTAATCTGAGGTCCATTCTGCACACTTCAATCCTGAACCTACCGAACAAAATTAAATACTCTAATGTGTACAGTGTATCTTCCACTCCCCCCTCAAACACTCTATCATTACTCCATTATTAAAAAAATCCTTCTCTTGATCCGTTCTGCACAAGCAACTGCAGACCAGTCTCCAATCTCCCCTTCATCTCCAAACTCTTGGAGCGCCTGGTCTATTCTCGCCTTACCCGCTACCTTTCCACTCACTCTCTTCTAGATACTTTACAGTCTGGCTTCCGCCCTTTACACTCAACAGAAACTGCCCTTGTCATAGTGACTAATGACCTATTGACAGGATAACGTAATGGTGACCACTCTCTGCTTGTCCTTCTTGACCTCTCTGCCGCCTTCGACACTGTTGACCACCATCTCCTTCCCTCTATGCTCCATTCTATCGGTCTAAAGGACATTGTTCTTTCCTGGTTCTCTTCCTAGCTTTCTGGCTGCTCATTCAGTGTATCATTTGCTGGCTCCACATCTTCTCCTCTTCCTCTCACTGTTAGGGTCCCTAAAGGTTCAGTCCTTGGCCCTCTTCTTTTCTCCCTCTACACTGCCCCAATTGGAATGACCATCAACAGATTTGGCTTTCAGTACCATCTTTATGCTGATAACACACAGCTATACACCTCATCCCCTGAGCTCACCCCCACTGTACTACAGAACACAAGTGGCTGCCTGACTGCAGTTTGCAACATCATGTCTGCTCTCTATCGGAAACTTAACTTTTCCAAAACTGAACTTCTTCTTTTTCCTCAGTCTTCCAACTTTCCTAAGCCTGACATCTCCCTCTCTGTGTGTGGCACAACGATAAGTCCTAGGCAGCAGGCCCGCTGTCTGGGTGTTATACTTGACACTGATCTTTCCTTCACCTCCCACACACAATCTCTTGCCCGCTCCTGCCGCTTGCACCTCAAGAACATCTCTAGAATCCACCCCTTTCTCACAATGGAAACTACAAAACCCCTCACCGTGGCCCTGATCCACTCTCGCCTTGACTACTGTAACACTCTATTAATTGGTCTCCCCCAACTACACTCTCTCCTCTACAGTCCATTCTTAATGCAGCAGCCAGGGTCACCTATCTGGCTAACCGCTACTCTGATTCCTCTGCTCTGCCAGTCATTGCACTGGCTGCCCATATATCACAGGATCCAATTCAAATTGCTTGTTCTCACCCACAAAACTCTCCACAGTGCGGCACCCCCCTACATCTCCGCCCTCATCTCTGTCTATCACCCCACATTTTCTCTACGCTCTGCAAATTACTTTCGACTAACATCCACACTAATTCGAACCTTCCACTCTCTGATCAAAGACTTTTTTCGAGCTGCACCAATCCTTTGGAACGCTCTACCCCAAGACGTTAGGTCGCATCACAACTTACTCAGCTTCAGACGTACCCTAAAAACGCATCTTTTTAGGGCAGCCTATCACACTTCCTAGCCAAACTAAATTCACAGTCCCTCCACAACTTCTCAAAACATAACCCTACGTCAAATTCCATGGCACCCAAATGCATCTCAAGGTTTTGGCCAACTGGTCCAGGAATACATTATCTATCCCCCATTTCCTTGAGATGGCTGGATTGTCATTGTAGATAAGCACTTGTACCTTGCCCCTCCCCTCTCATTGTAGATTGTAAGCTCTCCCGAGCAGGGTTGTCTTTTTTTTTCCCCCTCTAAATATTGTATTTTCTATAGCTTTTATTGTTTGTATATGATCCTCCTGAATAATAAAGCGCTGCGGAATATGTTGGCGCTATAGAAATAAAGATTATTATTATTATTATACATTGATGGCGATAAGGAAAAACTTTGGGTTGGCGTAGAGTCTCTAAATTTTTGATCATATGGGTAAATCCGGACTTTCCGCAGGGATTAGAGAACAATCTTTTTCAGGAATGGAGAGACAAGGGGATAACTTTACTTTAGGAGTTGATGCATAGATCGGAAGTACGGTGGTTGATATGTGACGAACTGAAGGATAGTTATCATGAGACCATTCCAAATTATTCAATACGGGCAGGATAAGCAAGGACTAATGCTCAGATTGCAGGATAATTTCAAAGGCATACAGGGCTAATCATATGGATGATAATGTAATGAGGGACATAAATGAGATAAATATCTCAACCTTATATAGGGATATGAGGGTAATTTTGGTTCTTATTATTCCGGGTACGACTCTTCGGGCTTAGGCTCGACAATTAGAGGATCAGGAGGGAGTGGAAAAGATACTAAAGGGGTGGATAGTGTTAAAGAAGTTTGTAGTGAATGAGAGTTGGAGGGATACCCAATATCGGTTGTTTCACAAGGCTAGCTATGGATTTAACATCCCCAACAGATGACATCCGGATAAGATAACGCACTGCCCGAATTGTAATACTGCTGGGACGGATTTGTATGATGGGATTTGGCAATGTGAGGAGATTCAGAAGTTTTGGGCACAGGCCCAATCGTTGATATGGGAAGTTTGGAAGATGAGGGTGGCTCTAGAACCTTTTCTGTGGCTATTTCATTATCGGCGGCAGGTAGAGAGGGAGGGGAAGAGTTGATAGAGAGATTTCCAAGTCTGTTCCATTGCATAGTTATGTTGGGTAAAAGGGTGATACTACACAAATGGTTGGTGAAAGAAACTCTGTCGCAGGAGGAGCTGATAAACTGAAGACCTTGCTTAATCTGGAAAAAATGGAGGTGGAGAGAAATAAGGATAAACATACTGATTTTTATTTTTGTGGAAATGGAGAGCCTTAATCATTCAGATAAGCTCGGAAGACAAAATACCATAAATTGTTCCTCCATTTACATACAGTGTGTCCACCCATATCCTGTCCACCGCCATTAATATGAGAACGGCGGCAGCTATAGGCATACAAGTGGTGTCTAAGTATAGTAAAGTATCCATGCGCTACGCAATGGAACCACCTATAGTGCCACCTGGTGGAAAACAACGGAGTTAGCATTTTTATCTTGAAAAAAGAGAGAGAAAAAAGTGGATTACAAAGTTGTATGGCATCATCAATTCAATACATATCGACACCTTGCATACAGAAATGCTATGATTAGAACGTGTAAATCTCACAAGGCTGCGGACGTGAAGCGATACCTCATGGAGACCTTCCTACAAGTCATTAGGTATGGTGGCTGCGTGGAGTGGTCTCCACGCTCACCTGACCTGACCCCATTTGACTTATTTCTGTGAGGACACATCAAACAGCAGGTGTATGCGACCCCTCCACCAACATTGCAGGACCTATGACTACGTATTAGATGCTTGTGCAAACGTGTCACCTACCACATTGTACAACATGCAGCAAGATATCGTATTCTGTCCAGAGTCCAGATGTGCATTGCAGCTGACTGTGGCCACTTTGAGCATGAAAGTTAAATAAGCGCCATATGCGTGATCAGCATTCAATGTTTTGGGGGGGGTGTCATGGGATTCATATCATAGCATTTCTGTATGCAAGGTGTCGATTCGTATTGAATTGATGATGCTCTACAAATTTTTTAATTCACTTTTTTTCTCTATCTCGTTTAGTTTTCGAGATAAAAATGCTAACTTCGTTGTTTTCCACCAGGTGGTGCTATAGGTGGTTTCATTGCGTAGCGCATGGCTACTTTACAATAACTAGACACCACTTCTATGCCAATAGCTGCCGCCGTTCTCAAGGTAATGGCGGTGGACAGGATATGGGTGGACACACTGTATAATATGGCATCAGTCCTGTCATCAGATGGTCTATTTCCAAGTCCCTTTGGATAACCATCTTTATAGTATGTATAGAATATATAGCTGATTGTAGAAATGTGATATACTAAGTTCTTCATATACCCCTACCCCTCTTCCTTGCCTTGTTTTAACTTCTCTTCCCCTATTTCTCTTTTCTTCCTATATTTCTGTAACTAGCTAACTGCTGATTCTGAAATGATTATACTATTGATATTCTTTCTATGGCCCCTGCATGGGGATCATCAACATTAATATTTTCTGTTGCTTCTGTAACATGTTATTTACAATAAAGCTTTGTTGAAACTACAAAAAAATTTGGTGAAATTGCGCTTTTTCACAATTTTGCTGTACTTGGATTTTTTTTTCAGCTTTCCATTACATCACAAGATGAAATGGATGGTGTCATTTAAAAGTAGAACTTGTTCCGCAAAAAGCTAGTCCTCATACAGCTATGCTGATGGAAAAATAAAAAAGGTCCGGCTTTTGGAATAACAAAAACATAAGAGTACAAAAATCGAAAATTGCCATGACAGGAAGGGCTTAATTATACCATGCTGCTATGGTACCATATACCAAGCCTAAATGCAAAATTTATTTCAATTCTGTAATAAAAAAATTGTGTAAAATTCTAAATAATAATGAAAATGTATACGTGTGGGAGTAATAATATTTATTAAAAATAAATCACCATGCCAATTGGAAGAGGCATATTTAGTAACTGTTTAGTTTACTTTACGCAATAGGTTTACAAAACGGGTATGGTGTTAAATGAATAAAAGAGAAATGCAATAGAAAAGTCCAGAATATTCTTAAATGAAACCTGCCAAGTTTCCAAACACTTAGGCTATGTGCACACGTGTGCGCTCTGCACTACACCAAAAAGGTGCGCTTCAGAGCGCAGCTGAAAAGCTCCGTTCTGAAGCGCATGGTGCCGGCAGAGAACGTGCGCTCTGCATGCTGCCTCTCCCTATAGACAGCATGCAAACCGCACGGAAGAAGTGACATGTCACTTCTTAGAACGCAGCGATTCGGGCAGCAGCCGAATCGCTGCGTTCTAATATGCCACGTGTGCACGGCTCCTGCACAATCTCCATAGATTGTGCAGAGGACGCATGCAGTTACGCTGCGGTGCAGCACGCAGCGTAACTGCATGCAATACGCACACGTGCGCACATCCCCTAACTGTGCCGATGACATTTCAGACCTGGCTATGTGCACGGTATGGATTTGGTGCAGACATTTCTGCATCTCTTGGCAGGAAAAAATGCAGAGTTAAATACGTATGTACATTTTTTACATGCTGTTTTGATTCAGATTTTTACTCCCTCAGTATGGCTGAAATCTGCAGCGAACCCTGAAATAACTCGCCTACTACAGATTAAATCTGTAATGTGTGCATGAGACTACAGGATTCTCATTCAATTTGCTGGAATCAGAAAACCCTTTGAGTTGTGTGACAAAACTACGCAGAAAAAGTGACAACGCAATGTGCGCACAAGCCCTTATTCAAGTTTTTCAGTAATGTTTTATACAATGTATATACTGTATATCAATGCATAAAATAAACTATCCAGCAAATCTCAGGGGCATAACAGTAGGTACAGAGGTTGCAGTCACACCCAGGCCCTGGAGTGGACTAAAGGCTGCTTTACATGTGTCGATTTCTCGTGCGATCGCACCCACCCCCATCGTTTGTGCGGCACGGGCAATTTCTTGCCCGTGTCGCACAATGCTGTAACCCCCCGTCACACGTACTTACCTTCCAAACGACCTCGCTGTGGGCGGCGAACATCCACTTCCTGAAGGGGGAGGGACGTTCAGCATCACAGCGACGTCACACAGCGGCCAGCCAATAGAAGCGGAGGGGCAGAGATGAGCGGGACGTAAACATCCTGCCCACCTCCTTCCTTCAGCATTTCCGGCAGTCACAGGTAAACTGCAGTTCATCGTTCCTGGGGTGTCACACGGGAGCGATGTGTGCTGCCTCAGGAACAATGAACAACAGGAAGTTCGATTTTGAGCGACGTGTCAACGATGAACGAGAAGGTGAGTATTTCTGCTCATTCATAGCTGTCACACGCTATGATATCACTAACTATGCCGGATGAGCGTCACTTACGACTTGACCCCGCCGACATCTCGTTAGATATATTGTAGCGTGTAAAGCCCGCTTTAGGCTGGTTTCAGACGTCCGTGTTTCAGGTACGTGTGACATCCGGTTTTAACTCTGATGCCACACTTACCCATGTTATTATATGCTGTTACTCACATATCCGTGTTTTCACAGACTGTGACCACTCGTGGCCCCATACGCACACGTCCGTTTTTTCTCCAGCAGCACGGATGTCATACGGCCCGCACACTGATGTGATTTGTGTGACACGTACCAGAGAAAACACGTGTCTTTTTATTAAAAATATTTTCTATATTTATGTGCCGCCCTGCGACAGCCGACAGGCTACTCGGATCTGGAGTGGCTCGAGGGGTCTCCGGACCCGAGGCGGGGTCGCGCGGCCGCTCTAAAATAAAAGGGGGTTAGAAAGGGTTGATTGACAATGTTCGTGACGCCACCCACGGTTCGTGGTAAAAATTGGGATACCACCGCTGCTGCGTTTAGGGGAGAGGGGAGCGCCCGGGAGTGATGGAATGGCAGCTTTTGATGTTAACCCCTCCGTGGGCAGGGGAAGGTGTCCCGGGGCTCGGTGCTGGCAGGCTGGGGACCCATTGGGAGCAAAGGGGCACCACATACTCACACAGTCCAGAGATGCTGACACTGACACCAGGTAAACCAAAGTCTTGAACGTCCTGCAGCCTTAGTCCAAACACGTTGGGTCCGTGCCCTTTTGGCGTTGCTCATTGGTCTGAAGCCTTGTCCCTTGGCACAGTGTTTACACTTGGTGGATCCCTTTCACCTAAAACTACTTGGGTCCCGCTCACCTGCATGGCTAGCAGAGTGAGCTTGCTTTCAGGATTCACGCTTGGGATTTTCTGAACGTTTATGGGAAGTCCTATCCCTATCGTTGCGCTAGTACCCCAATTTTGGAGTGGGTGGAGAGCGGTTCATAAAGATTCCGTTCCCGTCGGGTGAATTACTGGGCTGCATGAAGCTACTTCCCAGCCTAGGGTCCGCGTACCCTGTATCTGCCCGGTTGTAGCACAAGGCCGCCGGTCTGCCCTCCGTGGCAGTACCGTGCCCCCTGTCACTAGCCCCTGCGACCGGAGTTCCAGCTCCTTCCAGGCCAGACCAACATCTGGCACCTGGGACAGTTACAGGAGCCCAGCTCCGCAGCGTGACCTTTCCTGTCCCTGCTCGCTGGCACTTCTCTCCAACTGTTCCTCTCTCGCACTCCTGACACTTCTGTCCCTCGTTCTACCATCCCTCCATCTGAGTGACCCTATTCCCCTCAGGCTGCCTAATGGGTGTTTGGTGGGTGTGGTGAAGAGTGTTCCTCAGGATTTGTGTATACCTGTACTTAGCAACACCAAAGGGACAGGACCCGTAACCAAGGAGGAGCGGGTACCATGCAGAAGGGCAGATTGCACGGCACCCTTGTGACGACCTGATAGGCCAGGGCGTCACATTTACCTGTATCCAGCGATGCTGTCTCCGGATCTGCTGCCTTCCGCTCCTGACCCCCGCTCATTATACTCACTGAATATTCAGTGCCATGTGGAGCGGGAAGCCGGAGCAGCGCTGGGGACTTCAGTGCCGGGAACCGCATCCCTGGGGACAGGTGAATATTCAGCAATGTGTACGTGTGTGTGTTCAGTGTATACATGAACGTGCGCTGTGTGTATGTGCTTGGCGCATCTATGTTTGTCTGCTATGAATGTATACGTGTGTGTGTGTGTGTGTGTGTGAACCTGGAGCCAGAGCATCGCAGGGACACCATCGGGGACTCATCACAGTTCCCAATGAACTCTGATGAACCTGTGAAGCTGTAGCGCGGGTGTCATCAGGATGTCATCAGAGTTCATTGGGAACTCTGATGACCTCCTGGATATCACTGTGCTTGTAGAATACTCGCCTGTCCTCGCGGTGCTGTCCCTAGTGCTGTCCTGGCTTCCAGGTCCTGAGTGCTGTGAATAATCAATGAATATAATGAGCGGCGGTCAGGAGCCGGAGGCAGCAGAGTCAGAGACAGCAGGTAAATATGGAAAATCTTTTTATTTCCCAGGCCCGTGTTTTCTCCGGTACCTGTCACACGTATGCAAACACTGATGTCACACGTGTGGCACACGTATGACCATAACCATTTGTGTGACTTGTACCCGATTAAACATGGATGTCTGAAACCGGCCTTAACAAGATTCTTTGGCCCTTATGTGAAGGCCAATTGTATTAATAAATTATGATAAATAAGGGCCTTGTTAAAGATTTTGCATGATTTTGCCCATGAGCCTCTAGTTATGCTAATAGCAACTCCTAAAACTGCAGGACTGTGTCGGGATCTGAGATGCCAGGAGGAGCCCAAACGGTGAAGACCCAGTCAGTGCAGGGACTATCAATCACATCCAGGGGGTATGACTGCAGCTACTGAACCTGGGCTGGTGTCAGTCAGTAAGTGTCTTACTGGACTAGTCCAGGTGATTAGCATACAGTGAGGTGCAGTATATAAGATGATTACTGGAAAATTTGAATAAAGGAGTAAAAGCTCATGGGGAAAGTTTAAAAGCTTCAGGGTAACTGACAAGTTCCTTTTTTAATTACAAGGAGGGATATTCATCAATGCAATTGTGTAAGTTTTCTATTCATCAACCCCAATGCTGTTATTTCCATCTAACACTAATACATCGCGTTTTGAGGACTACTGCCATATTTGAGATGGGCCCTTACTGTAATCATTTAAAAGAGAATAAGTAAAAGGCTAAATTGCTTTTTAAAGCCACTTTTTATTATGTATTTTTATATATAAATGAAATCTCATTGCAGCTCATAAAGTCACATAAGCATCAAACAGCGCGACATCTGTCTGACCGTATACACAGTAAAGCATACCCATGTGTTTCATTGATCTTTTTTTTTTTTTTCTTTTACCAGAGATTAAAGTAGAATTAAGAGTTGAGTATGGCTAAATAAACCCAACCATCATATAAAGCAGGCACTGATACAACTAGAGCATTTAGAAATGGTTCTGTAAGTAAAATATTAGTGTTAAACACTTTTCAAGGTATTATCTATTTGGTTATGTAAAATAGATTGCTGCATTTAAAAAAGTGAGACCGGGTTCCCATGTAGCATTTGGCGGGCGTGTAACGCACATCTGAGATTCAGCTTTTTAATATTTGCAGTGGCTTTTTGCTGCAAAACGGCACAGCCATTTATATTAGCCTATGATCCAGACGAAAGCATATGCAACTTTTTTTATGAAGCTGCTTCTTAAGGCCGCTTTACACGCTGCGATATCGTGACCGTTATCGCTAAGGTGCGTACCCGCTCCCATCGGTTATGTGACACGGGCAAATTGCTGCCCGTGGCGCCCAACATTGCGCGGACCCGTCACACTACTTACTTGCCTACCGACGTCGCTGTGACCAGCGAACCGCCTCCTTTCTAAGGGGGCGCTTTGTTCAGCGTCGCAGCAGTGTCACTGAACCGCCTCCCAATAGAAGCGGAGGGGCGGAGATGAGCGGGACGTAACATCCCGCCCACCTCCTTCCTTCCTCATTGCCGACGGGCGCAGGTAAGGTGAGGTTCCTCGTTCCTGCGGTGTCACACATAGCGATGTGTGCTGCCGCAGAAACGAGGAACTACATCGCTAGCTGCAGCAGGAGCAATAATCGAGATTAGGGGGCATGTCACCGATTTTGACAGTTTTTTTCCGACGATTCAAAATCACTCATAGGTGTCACACACAACAACATTGCTAAAGCGGCCGGATATGCGTCACAAATTCCGTGACCCCGAGATCGCTTGAGCGATGTTGCAGCGTGTAAAGCGGCCTTAAGCCTGCCTCCCTCAATTTGGTGCTGCGGGCACGCCGAACACTGTGACCGTAGTCTGATTGTCTTCTCAGGGTATTGCACTAGAACCATGAAAAATTATGAAAATAACCAAATTGCAGTAGCCCCTGTCGGGCGGTGAGATACAGAAGGCAACAAATTAATAGTTATTGAAGCTTATGTGTTGGAAGCATGAAAAATTGGGTAAATTGTAGGATCTGAGTCAAATAAGAAGGACTTGAGAACACAGCAAGTTCAGTTGGGTCCTTGCACTCATGCGTGTTACTTTGACATGTACCACCTACAGTGCTTAAGCTATAGACCAGGTACATCCCATCATGGCAATGATACTCCTCAATGGCAATCGCCTCTTTCAGCAGGATAATGCACCCTGCCACAGTACACAGTTCAGGGATTGTTAGGATATGAAAAAAAAAAAAAAAAAAAATCATATAGCCCTTTAAAACACAATCTTTATTGATTACTAATTAAAATATCCAAAAAACCTGGTGCAATTATAAATGAAAAAAAGGGAGGAAGGAAGGATTCTCACCCTAACCGATGAACCTCCCTCCTGTCCACTACCTACCGCGGGGGTCGGCACCCTGATATAGACGAAACTGGCGCCCCCACTCAGCGGTGGCTGCCCCTATAGAATCCCTAATAGACCCTCAAACAGTCATGAAAAAATAGAATAGGG
This sequence comes from Anomaloglossus baeobatrachus, assembly GCF_048569485.1. Lineage (NCBI taxonomy): Eukaryota > Metazoa > Chordata > Amphibia > Anura > Aromobatidae > Anomaloglossus > Anomaloglossus baeobatrachus. The sequence continues at coordinate 503,736,376 of NC_134355.1, read as the reverse complement.
AGTCATGGGAAGGGCACATTCAAATTATGTGGACAGAAATTATAGGAATCCCACATATGACAGTCAGATTCTGACTAACCTCAATTAATTCTGGTATATCCTGGGATAATTATAAGACAAAGGTATCCATGATACTTAGATACATCAAAAAACCATGATTATCCACCATGATTATGCACACACAATTAGTGCTCTAATGGCAATCTAGTACGCATATGTGATAAAGTGCAAATGGTCATCAGAATAAAGTGCACAGCGCAATGTAAAGTGCAAGGAGTCCAGTCTGATAATAAAGTGTCAATGCATAACCAAAGTGCAAATGCGTACCAAAAATTAGCCAAAAAAAAAAAAAAAATTCAATACATTAATCATAAATCATGAAGAGGTAGTCAAACACTTATCGTGTAAGGAGTCATATGTGCGTCCCAGAGGTGTCCCTGAATCGCCTCAACGCGTTTCTCCAGCATTGGATCATCAGGAGGCTTGATAAACAACTTGCCAATAGCTCTCAGGAAAGCATAATGTCTGGATAAAGGGGAGGACCCGATGCCTCATAGGTCTCCTTTTCTATTGTATCTGGTGTGGGCCTCCCCCAGCCCCAACCAATCCAACCACCCCACCCCCCACACACCCACAAACACGCCCCCATCCATACCGATTCATACCCTCATCTATTTGATAACTCATTTTAATCCCCAAGTACATATAATGTAATATGATACTTCCATCTCAAAGTCTGGGGAGAACAAATAATAGTAGATATGAGTAAATGACACCCCATATTTCATTCACGTGATCCGGATTCCAAGATCACGGGTGATGGCAATAACATAGCCGGGCGTCGCTTGCGTTCCACATACGCGTCATGACGCGAAACCGGAAGTGACGTCACGCGAGTGACACACAAGGCTCCGCTCATGTGATCTTAGATCCGGAGCCCCGTGTGACAGTGTGCGACCGCCCCCTATAATATTTACTATTATTTGTTATCCCCAGACTTTGAGATGGAAGTATCATATTACATTATATGTACTTGGGGATTAAAATGAGTTATCAAATAGACTGAGGGTATGAATCGGTATGGATGGGGGCGTGTTTGTGGGTGTGTGGGGGGTGGGGTGGTTGGATTGGTTGGGGCTGGGGGCGGCCCACACCAGATACAATAGAAAAGGAGACCTATGAGGCATCGGGTCCTCCCCTTTATCCAGACATTATGCTTTCCTGAGAGCTATTGGCAAGTTGTTTATCAAGCCTCCTGATGATCCAATGCTGGAGAAACGCGTTGAGGCGATTCAGGGACACCTCTGGGACGCACATATGACTCCTTACACGATAAGTGTTTGACTACCTCTTCATGATTTATGATTAACCCCTTCACGACCGCGGGCAGTAAAATTACGTCCTATTTTAACGTGACTTAACGACCAGGGACGTAATTTTACTGCCTAAACTTCATTTGATTGCCGTGGCCATAGCAACGGCTTTCAAATGATGTCCCCTGCTGTTTCTTACAGCAGGGGACCTTTGCTTGACCCTAGGGGGGGCGGCATCGCCACCCCCTATCGACGATCGATGTGATTGGCTGTTCAAATCTGAACCGCCAACCACATCGATCGCACTAATTTCGGCAAAAATAATGCCCGAATTAGTGCGATCCTGTGAGATCCAGCTATGAGATGCCGCAGCTGCTGCAGCATATCATAGGTGGACCTCAAACATGTCTCCCCCAGCCCCTGCAGCACTGATTGGAGCGATCGTGCTATGACGCGCAATCGCTCCAATCAGTGTGCAGTGGGGCGGTGTGATTTGCCGGTGGCCGCCCTCCCCAGGCCTGTGCTGGCCTGCGAGCCCTCCCCCAACATGTCTGCAGCGTGCAGTGGCTGGTACTTGTGGTACCACGCCACCGCCGCTGCTGCCGCCGCCGCCGCCCTAGCTGTCACCGCTGCTGCACGTGAGTACTGTGCTCACTTTGCAGCCAGCCCGTGCGCGCTCCCGTGGTGCCCCTGCGCGCTCCCGTGGAGCCCCTGCGCGCTGCCATGGTAGCCCCTGCCGTGCCCCCCCCCGCGATCTGCTCCCCCCAACCCCCCCCCCCCCCGACATCCCGATCTGCTCCCCCCGCGATCTGACTGCCTCCCCCATTATCTCTGTTCTGCAGCTCCCTCTCCGGTCTCCCCCTCTGCTCTACCCCCTCCCCCTCTGCTTCCCCCCCCCCTCTCTGCTCTCACTCCCCCCCCTCTCCCCCTCTGCTCTCCCCCGACGTCCTCTTACCTGTCTTCACCGGCCTGATCACATCTGCGTCCATCGCTGGGTCCTTCCTGGGCATTCTGCTGATCTGCCTGCTGCTCCTGTAAAGCTGTCCATCTCTCTGCCATCTGTTCCTCTGCAGCTCTTCTGGTCAGTGATCCTCCTGCTAGTCCTCTGGGTACTGTGAGTATAACTTTTTTTTTTTTTTCCGTATCCCCTGTCCATTTTTACACCTCATCTGTCCGTGCGTCCCGCCAAGCGCTGATCAGGGATGCAGATAACGGATCGGCATCCCTGCTCAATTTTTGGCGTGACTTTTTTTTTTTTTCCGTATCCCCGACGCTTTTTGTATCGCATCCGTCCGTGCGTCCCGCCAAGCGCTGAACAGGGATGCAGATAACGGATCGGCATCCCTGCTCAATTTTTGGCGTGACTTTTTTTTCCGTATCCCCGACGCTTTTTGTATCGCATCCGTCTGTGCGTCCCGCCAAGCGCTGATCAGGGATGCAGATAACGGATCGGCATCCCTGCTCAATTTTTGGCGTGACTTTTTTTTTTCCGTATCCCCGACGCTTTTTGTATCACATCCATCCGTGCGTCCCGCCAAGCGCTGATCAGGGATGCACATAACGGATCGGCATCCATGGTCAATTTTTGGCGTGACTTTTTTCCATATTTGCGACGCTTTTTGTATCGCATCCGTCCGTGCGTCCCACCAAGCGCTGATCAGGGATGCACATAACGGATCTGCATCCATGGTCAATTTTTGGCGTGACTTTTTTTTTTTTTACGTATCCCCGACGCTTTTTTTTTATCGCATCCGACCGTGCGTCCTGCAGCGGCCGATCAGTGCACTGCGTCTGTGCGTTTGAAAAGTCAAATGGCGCTCCTTCTCTTCTGAGCCCCGCCATGCGCTCAAACAATTTATTTCCACCACATATGAGGTATCTGCGTACTCAGGAGAAAATGCACAATACATTTTATGGTGCATTTTTTCCTGTTACCCTTGTGAAAAAAAAAGCTACCTAGTTGAAGCAACTGTTTTGTGGTAAAAAAAAAAATTTTTCTTTTCACGGCTCAACGCTATAAACTTCTGTGAAGCCCCCAGGTGTTCAAAGTGCACATCAAACATCTAGAAAAATTATTTGAGGGCTCTAGTTTCCAAAATGGTGTCACTTGTGGGGGAGCTCCACTGTTTAGGCACCATAGGGGGTCTCCAAACGTGACATGGCGTCCGCTAATGATTCCAACCAATTTTGCTGTCAAATGGCGCTCCTTCTCTTCTGAGCCCCGCCATGCGCCCAAACAATTACTTTCCACCACATATGAGGTATCTGCGTACTCAGGAGAAAATGCACAATACATTTTATGGTGCATTTTTTCCTGATAGCCTTGTGAAAAAAAAAGCTACCTAGTTGAAGCAACCGTTTTGTGGTAAAAAAAATTTTTTTTCTTTTCACGGCTCAACGCTATAAACTTCTGTGAAGCCCCCAAGTGTTCAAAGTGCTCACCAAACATCTAGAAAAATTATTTGAGGGCTCTAGTTTCCAAAATGGGGTGACTTGTGGGGGAGCTCCATTGTTTAGGCACCTCAGGGGGTCTTCATACCCCACATGGCGTCCGCTAATGAGTGCAGCTAATTTTGCATTCAAAAATTCAAATGGCGCTCCTTGCCTTCCGAGCTCTGCCGTGTGTCCAAAGATTTGATTTCCACCACATATGAGGTATCTGCGTATTCAGGAGAAAATGCACAATACATTTTATGGTGCATTTTTTCCTGTTACCCTTGTGAAAAAAAAAGCTACCTAGTTGAAGCAACCGTTTTGTTGTAAAAAAAATTTTTTTTCTTTTCACGGCTCAACGCTATAAACTTCTGTGAAGCCCCCAGGTGTTCAAAGTGCTCATCAAACATCTAGAACAATTATTTGAGGGCTCTAGTTTCCAAAATGGGGTCACTTGTGGGGGAGCTCCATTGTTTAGGCACCTCAGGGGGTCTTCAAACCCGACATGGCGTCCGCTAACAGGTGCAGCTAATTTTGCACTCAAAAATTCAAATGGCGCTCCTTGCCTTCCGAGCACTGCTGTGTGTCCAAACATTTGATTTCCACCACATATGAGGTATCTGCGTACTCAGGAGAAAATGCACAATACATTTTATGGTGCATTTTTTCCTGTTACCCTTGTGAAAAAAAAAGCTACCTAGTTGAAGCAACCGTTTTGTGGTAAAAAAAATTTTTTTTCTTTTCACGGCTCAACGCTATAAACTTATGTGAAGCCCCCAGGGGTTCAAAGTGCTCACCAAACATCTAGAAAAATTATTTGAGGGCTCTAGTTTCCAAAATGGGGTCACTTGTGGGGGAGCTCCATTGGTTAGGCACCTCAGGGGGTCTTCAAACCCGACATGGCGTCTGCTAATGAGTGCAGCTAATTTTGCGTTCAAAAATTCAAATGGCGCTCCTTCCCTTCCGAGCTCTGCCGTGCGCCCAAACAATTGATTTTTACCACATATGGGGTATCAGCGTACTCAGGAGAACATGCACAATAAATTGTATTGTGTACTTTCTCTTTTCTCCCTTGTAAAAATGAAAATTTTATGGCTAAAGTAACATTTTTGTGTTAAAAAGTAAAATTTTCATTTTTTCCTTCCACATTGCTTTGGTTCCTGTGAAGCACCTAAAGGGTTAATAAACTTATTGGATGTGGTTTTGAGCAGTGTGAGGGGTGTAGTTTTTAGAATGGGGTCACTTTTGGGTATTTTCTGTCACCTAGGCCTCTCAAAGTCACCTCAAATGTAATGTGGTCCCTAAAAAAATTATTTTGTAAATTTTGTTGGAAAAATGAGAATTTGCTGATGACCTTTGACCCCTTCTAACTTCCTAACGGAAAAAAAATTTGTTTCGAAAATTGCGCTGATGTAAAGTAGACAAGTGGGAAATGTTATTTAGTAACTATTTTGTGTGACATATCTCACAGATTTATGGGCATAAATTTTCAAAGTTTGAAAATTGCGAAATTTTCAAAATTTTCGCCAAATTTCCTAAATTTTCACAAATAAACGCAAAAAATATCGGCCTAAATTTACCACTGACATGAAGCACAATATGTCACGAAAAAACAATCTCAGAATCGCCAGGATCCGTTGAAGCGTTCCAGAGTTATAACCTGTCAAAGTGACACTGGTCAGAATTGCAAAAAATGGCCCGGTCATTAGGGTGTTTTAGTGGCCGGGGGTGAAGGGGTTAATGTATTGAATTTTTTTTTTTTTTTTTGGCTAATTTTTGGTACGCATTTGCACTTTGGTTATGCATTGACACTTTATTATCAGACTGGACTCCTTGCACTTTACATTGCGCTGTGCACTTTATTCTGATGACCATTTGCACTTTATCAAATATGCGTACTAGATTGCCATTAGAGCACTAATTGTGTGTGCATAATCATGGTGGATAATCCTGGTTTTTTGATGTATCTAAGTATCATGGATACCTTTGTCTTATAATTATCCCAGGATATACCAGAATTAATTGAGGTTAGTCAGAATCTGACTGTCATATGTGGGATTCCTATAATTTCTGTCCACATAATTTGAATGTGCCCTTCCCATGACTCCCTATTCTATTTTTTCATGACTGTTGAGGGTCTATTAGGGATTCTATAGGGGCAGCCACCGCTGAGTGGGGGCGCCAGTTTTGTCTATATCAGGGTGCCGACCCCCGCGGTAGGTAGTGGACAGGAGGGAGGTTCATCGGTTAGGGTGAGAATCCTTCCTTCCTCCCTTTTTTTCATTTATAATTGCACCGGGTTTTTTGGATATTTTAATTAGTAATCAATAAAGATTGTGTTTTAAAGGGCTATATGATTTTTTGTATTTAACACTCCCTTGATAATTGTTAGGATATGTTCACACACAGTTTTATTGAGGTGAAAAAAATAAATAAATCTGATGTGGTTTGAAAAACAAATGTATGCAATTTTTGATTAGATTTTCAGTTCTGAATCAATTTTGGCAGGATTTATTTTTTCTCGCAACTTTTGACTTCAGTTTGCAGTCTGGGTAGGATTCCATAAAAAAAAAAAAAAAAAAAACCCCCAAACATTTCAACTTTTTTTTTCCTCTTGAAAAATATATAGAGAGTTATGTAAAGGAATTGTATTGAACATTATAACCGCCTCCTTAATATTAGGCAAGCATTTATGTTATAACTGATCTATGTGTTATGTGCAAAAATACATTATCCATCACGCACCACTGTCGTGTTTCCAGAATACCGATGAATGGCCTCGTACTTTCAAACTTTACACAACAATTTTTGTAGAAGCCGTGGTGTAAATACTCTGCACAATACTTTGCAATCAGGAAGGATCTCCTTAGATAAATAGCACAAAATGACCCAACTCCAAACCAGCATACTTAGCATATAAATAGTATTACATAGATTTTCATTACATCTTTTTCATTGTGCATTCCTCATTGTAGTGATTTTTTTCTTGTAGTGAACATTCAGGTTTCTTTGTAACCACTAGACTTACTTTCTAAGTCACCACCGTTTCAATATATGAAGCCACTTGCACAGAAAAGGTCACACAAAATGTTGTCCATCTAAGGGTACTTTCACACTTGCGTTGTTTTCCTTCAGTTGCAATCCGCCGTTTTGGAAAACAGCGGAATCCGTTAACTGATTCCACCGCTTCCCATAGACTTGTATGGACGATGGAGTGCGAGTAATGGACCTGCGCTGCTTCCGCCGGGCAACGCTGCGTTCTTTCCGCCGGGCGGAAGGAACGCAGCATGTAATGTTTTTTGAGCAGCGCAATCTGTAGGATTTTGCTGCGCATGCTCCCTCTGGCTCCCTGCACACATAACCAGGGTACACATCGGTTTACTAAGCAATGCGCTTTGTCTAGTTACCCGATATTTACCCTGGCTATGGGTGCAAAGAGCCAGCGCCAAGCGGTGTACGCTGGTAACCAAGGTAAATATCGGGTAACCAAGCAAAGTGCTTTGCTTAGTTACCCGATATTTACACTGCCTACGTGTGCAGGGAGCCCAACACTTCCCCGCTCGGCTCCGCCCCCTCCCGCAGTCCGCACACGCACATACACCTGTCCCCAGCCATGCAGTCCCCACGGCACTGACGTCCTCAGTGCCATGGCCCCGCTCGACTCCACCAACCCCACACTCCGCCCACCCCTCCCCCCGCACACATTCTCGGCGGCCAAACGATTAGCTGATCACCCGGCGACCGGCTGCTGTGAGCGATCAGCTGATCGTTCACAATAGTCTGCTGCTGGTAAAACTGTAAAAAAAAAAAAAGATTCCATTGTTTTGTACGATCTGTTGCATCCGTTGTGCCACTAAATGCAACACATCCGTTGCATCCATCACACAACGCAATGGATGCCGTTCAATGCAAGTGTGAAACTAGCCTAAAGTGTAGAGTCACCTTAAAGGAATCTGTCATCAGTTTTTTGCCACGTAATCTGAGAGCAGCATGATGTAGAGATAGAGACCCTGTTTCCAGCAATGTGTCACTTACTGAGCTGCTTATTGTAGCTTTGATAAAAAAAAATAATTTTTTAATTAACAGATTATCACTAAAGGACAAGTTAACCTACTGCCATGTAGTCCTCTATAGTCACGACCTCTGTAGAATCCCACTCCTACCACTGATTGTTAGCTTTCTGCCTGTGCACAGTGTGCACAGCTAACTCTGTATTCACACTTATGTAAAGAAAACTGTTAGTGATAGAACCACCCAACCAGACCACCAGCTCCTCCTCCTCTATAACATGGTGCCATCATAAAAAAAAAATATATATATATATATATTATGCCTGTAATCATGAACCCAATGGAACATAACTGCAGTATCTGAATCCATGCTACAGAGATCCTGAGGGCACCTGTGTGTATAAAGCTACAGTTGTATGCTATAAAATGTATTGACAATGAAAGTTGGCAGCGATACAAAAGAGATAGCAAATACTAATAACGTTGAAGTACAGAATGCAGATAGGCAATAAAGTCAAGATATAAAGAAGAAAACGTCTGAGAAATTGTCTTTACAGTATTCACAGGACTCTCCCCAAAATCCAGAACTGGTCCCATGATTTTAGAAAGGCACATCCAGTAACGAGTAGTGAAATCTGATGATATTCCTGAGCTAAAGTACATGAATAATATAAGACTAGTAAAAAAGAAAAAAGCAGCAAATAACCATGTGCACGGGGAGCTGCGTGGTATTGGCCTGGGGTCTTTCTTCTGAAAATGGATGCCAAACTTTGGTATGGACAGCGTAGAAATATCTCCTGTATTAGTTTTCACCCATACATCACTTAATATTTGCCCAACCCTGGGGTAGATCTCAACGGTGTGAATGGGGTATAGCTGCTGCTTCTTCAAGGCTATCATTCTTTGCTGTATGTCATGAATGGTCTCCAGATAGACCAGTGGAGATTCCTCCATCTGAGCCGAGCTACTTATAGACACCAAGTCCAATTCTTCATCTTGTATTTGTCTCATCTTCTCTATTTTGGGACCAAAAACGGCTGCCACTTCTCGGTTAAGATCATTGAGAGCAGTCAGCAAGTCTTGCTTCTTTTGCTCCAGTACTTCAATTAAATTGTCAAAAAACAGAAGCACCTCCGTTTTGTCTTCCAGAACAATGTTTTTACAATTGGTCATTTGCTCCTCTAATGTCCGGATTACAGAGGACACGCCAGTGAAGTTCTTATCACTGAGGGCTGCTAGTAAATTAGATGCAGTCTCCTGCTCCTTCATGTAAGCAACATCTGGGTCATCTACTGGGTGGTTCTTATGGGGGCCCACCGTGAGGCACTGACCACATATCAGTTTTCTGTCTTTGATACAGTACATGTTTAGCTGATGTCTGCTATGCTCAGTGCAGGTTTTGGATTGCTGGTTACTTTGATATTTTTCCACAATGGCCTTTAAGGCAAAGTTGACTGGCAGTGAATGAACTCCGGTGGCAATGTCTGTAATTCCTCGGCAGGCAGGACATTTCAGTCTCCCCGCTGAAAACCTCCATAAGTAACTATCTGTAGACCTCATTAAGTTTTCAAGGCACTTTCTGCAAAACGAATGTGAGCAGTGCAGAATTCGAGGATCATCATATATGCTCAAGCAGACTGAGCAAGTCATTTCTTCTTCTAAATGTTCCATTTCCTAAAAAAGAAAAGGGAAATATAATTAAAGAGAAGTATAAAATGGAAACCTGACCGAAAAATAGATGTGCTCACCCAAACCAAAGACCATCAATTCTACATTCTGATGTGAATGCTTTGTCAATTATCTGAATTGGGAAATGTTTCCACCATAAAAATGTCACAGAGAAATCAAACAACAAAAAGGTCCTAGAAAACACGGATTCTCAATGGGATGAAGGTTTACACCGGTGGCCTTGGACTTTTGATATTCCAGCTGCTGTGAAACTTTCCAGCATATCCTTACAGCCATAGATTTTTAGGATATGTTGGGAAGCTCTACCTGAAGGCTACTGACCTACACTATGAAAGGGGGCGAAAATGGAAAGTATTCAGTATCTAGGATTCCCTAAACTGTATAGATTTAGTTTGTGATTTATTTTTCTTTCACCAATATTAAAGCTAAATAATCTAGAAAATGTTTATTCATTACTTGGAAGACCTGCAGTATAGAAACAAATGCTCCCGGAGCTGCTCTGCGTCTATAATCACAGATCAAAAAAAATTAGAGATAGGTCTGGCTCGACCGTAGGGTAGGGTGCTAAATAGTCAAGCAGTAATACTGAAATGCATAGACTATAGCACCAAAAGTCAATAAAGAAAAAAAATGATGGTGGTTTTTTCAAATACTTTAATGTTGTGAATTTTTTAACATTAGTAATTTCCAAAAAAAGATATCATCATATCATCCAACGTTTCGACCCGATATTGGGCCTTTTTCATGGGATAATTTATCTGTGTACATGAAAAGGACAATAAGTGAAGACAATAGGGAATATGTACAATATATACAACAGAAAAAAACAGTATGCAGACTGGTGCTAAATAGTGGTAAGTTATATATAGCATCACAGATACTAGAATGTTATATATTGTGGACATAACAGTGTAGCAAGAGTAACAAAAATAAATCGACATTATTACAAATGACAGTAATGAAATGAGCACCTACCTACTATAATTATTGGAAGGAGAATATATTCTTCATGTAGTTTTTTATTTCAGTCACTTTTCTTTTTTGTCTTATGGTATTTCTTGACTTATTTGTGCCAGATTTTTCAAAATGACATGAATTTTGTTCAAATTAAAAAATAAACTACTCTTTATTTTAGTTTAACCTTTTTTGGCGATTTTAGTGCAAAAAGTCTCACGTTCTGCTCCAAAATGCAAAAAAAACCTTTATGCCATTAACATTTAATCCAAAATAGTTTGAAGGGTTAAGATCATAAATTATCCCCAAATTGGTAAACCAGCAATAATATCAATGTGATTACACAGTATCTAAGGAACACAGAGGAGGGGACCCTCACACTACGAGGTGCCTATACCTCAGCGCAATACAAGAGAGGATGAAGGGCTGGACTGCATCTGTGACAACATTGAGACTTAAAAAAAAAAAAGTTGACATTTTAGAATGTGCTGAAAACATCTGGAAGCCCCAAACCGTGGACAGATTATATGCTTGCTGAAATGACAGGGACCATATACCGTATTTTTCGGATTATATGATGCACTTTTCCTCCCAAATATTTGTGAGGAGAATGAGGGGTGCGTCTTAAAGGGAACCAATCACCAGGATTTTTGTATATAACCTAAAGCCAGTGCTATACTGGCACTATCAGGCTGATTCTCTACATACCATTAGTGGTCAGCTCGGATGTTTAGGCTTTCAAATCCAAGAAAGTAAAGTTTAAAAAATCAGCAGCTTCTTGATTGGCATTTGCAACTGAGCAGATAAATGGGTGGGTATTCATATGGATTCCCACCCCCCTGCCTGTTGTTCCTCCCTCTCTGTTCTCTAAGGTATTATACAATCGACTCACTTTATTGAAGGACCTGTGTGAGGTCATACCCATGTGACCTAGTATCCAGCATTGTTGGCTGAGGCCCCGCCCCTTCTGGTCACATGGGAATGACGTCACCACAGGTCCTTAAGCAAAGTGATTTGTTTGTATAATCCCATAGTGAACAGGGAGAGGGAGGAACAACAGGCAGGGGGTGGGAATCCATATGAATAGCCACCCAGTTATTGTCTGCTCAGTTGCAAATGCCAATCAAGAAGCTGCTGATTTTTTAAACTTTACTTTCTTGGATTTGAATGCCTTAACATCCGAGCTGACCACTACAGGTATGTAGATAATCTGCCTGATAGTGCCAGTAAAGCACTGGCTTTAGGTTATATACGAAAATCCTGGTACTTGGTTCCCTTTAAAATCCGAATATAGCCTACTGGGAGGTGGATAATTGGTCGGGGACTGTCTGTTCAGTCTCTGTACCGGCGGCCAGCAGCCTCCCTATGCCAGCGGGCGGGCGGCCTGCTGGCTGCCACTCTGACGGCGGCTGGCTGTGCGGCGGGTGTCCCAGATGGTCTGTCAGCGGTTCGGGCTTCAAATTATGGCGCTCGGAGTCAGCACGTGCGCAGATGGCGCTCTTGGATGAGAGCTCAATCTGCGCCACTCCAGGCGCCATTTCTTTCAAGCCCAGACCAGGGCTGGAGTCGGAGTCGTGGAGTTGGAGCTCATTTTTGTGGAGTCGGAGTCAGTATAAAATTCACCGACTCTAACTCCTAAAATATATTATAAATTGGGGACAGTAGTGCAATGCAGAATGTGCTGAATATTTTTTCACAGGAATTTGGGAAAGTTATGAAATGTCCCATAAAACGCCGGCGCTCCTGCTCCCCCCCCCCCCCCCCCGTGTTTGCTGTAACTATGCTGCAGTTTGTGCAATAAATTTGCCATTTCATATCTACCAGTGAGTTGCCGCCATTCCTTCTTTTTTGAAGCTCTTTTTGGATTCTCACCTGTTGGCAGAGCACCACGGAGATCGGCTGGAGGTCCGTGTTCCATGTTCCACGTGAAAACCACAGATCAGTGAGTACACACCTGGGCTTGCAGTGCCTAGCTTTCTTTTCTTTTGACTACTTATAAGTTCAATTAAACTGATGAATGAGAGTAATGAACAACAGCTAGAAGAAAATGTAGGATTCAGTATGTTTGAGATGGAAGGCCACAGTGCTGTTCATGTAACTGAGGAACAAACAGATATTACAACAGAAGAACAGCAAAATGATACTTTGGGATTAGATGATCTTGTTGAAGCTGCTTCAAAACACTTTCATATTCATCACATGCGCTGTGTTGTGCACACGCTGCAGCTGGCAATAAGAGATAGTCTGCAAGAGGGACCCCGATTTCACACATCCGGTTTTTCGCCGGTTTGGCAGATGCGGCGCACTCCAGTACAGTGTATACAGTACAGTGGCAGCGCGACAAACGCCGGTCACATGCTGTCATGTGATCTGGAAGTTGCGGCCCTGCCACTGTACTGTATCGTACTGTACTGGCGTGCACCACATCCGCCAAACTGGCGAAAAGCCGGATGTGTGAAACTGGGCGGACATGCTGGAAATCTGATTGGAAAAGTGAGGAAAATGGTTATTGCCGCCAGAACCCCTAAAATTGATTCCATCTTGAAGAGACGTGCTGGGAAAAGGGCAATTGATGATCAAGCCACTCGGTGAGGCAGCACTTATTTAATGACTGAGCGATTGCTTGAACTAAAATAGTTTCTTATAGATATGGTGAAACCTCAAGTAATCTTAAATGACGGTCAATGGACACAGGTGGCTGAATTGAAGGAATTGCTTAATCACCCATTTACCGTGACTAAAAAATTACAAGCTGAGGATTTAACTCCTGGCATTTTCATAAGGGAGTTGGAAGAACTTGCTATTTTGCCTGTCCCAAAGAGGTTTAATCCCAGATGGCATTTCTGCTTCAATGAAACGGAGAGAGACACAGCTATTGGAAAATAAAATTCTTCTGGCAGGTGTTTATGTGGACCCAAGTCATTGTATACTGCTTGATGATCAACAGCTTACTAAAGGAAAAGAAGCTTTGAGTGAGGTAGCAGTTAGGATGAGCGGCTACAGGACTGCCAGGCGCAAGAAGACTTGGGTCCTGACAGTGCTACTGCTGCCATATCTTCATCCTCATCAGATGAGGAGTTTAACTTTGACAAGTATTTGGATGACATGAAGCAGGCAAAGCTTTGCCGCAAGGAAAAAAGATTTCACTCCGTCTCCTATAGCAGCAGATTGACCAGATTTCAGTAAAATTTTTCACTTGCTCTCAAAGAAATAGAAAAATTCAACCATTCATCAAAACTGACTGTGCATGAGGCAATTCCTTTATACCCGGAAATTGTTAGAGATGTTGCCCTGTAGTTACGGCTTTGCCTCCAACCCAAGTTAGTGAAGAGAGGTTGTTCTCTAGCCTTAAAATTATTAGGTCAGATTTGAGGTCATCTGCGAAGGAGGATCTCATGGAGGCAATTCTATTTCTTACAACAAATTCATACACTGCACAAATGTTATTTAGTATGTTTTTGTTGAAAACTGTTTTTTGCCACTTACATAGTAGTGTTATATATAACACAATACATACATAGTGTATTACATAGTGTTATATAAGTGGCAAAAAACAGTTAACAAAAACATACTAAATAAAAATAAATAAGCAATATACTAAATATTATTTTTATTTAGTATGTTTTTGTTAACTGGTTTTTGCCACTTACATAGTGTATTACATAGTGTTATATACAGTTAGGTCCAGAAATATTTGGCCAGTGACACAATTTTCGCGAGTTGGGCTCTGCATGCCACCACATTGGATTTGAAATGAAATCTCTACAACAGAATTCAAGTGCAGATTGTAACGTTTAATTTGAAGGTTTGAACAAAAATATCTGATAGAAATTGTAGGAATTGTACACATTTCTTTACAAACACTCCACATTTTAGGAGGTCAAAAGTAATTGGACAAATAAACCAAACCCAAACAAAATATTTTTATTTTCAATATTTTGTTGCGAATCCTTTGGAGGCAATCACTGCCTTAAGTCTGGAACCCATGGACATCACCAAACGCTGGGTTTCCTCCTTAATGCTTTGCCAGGCCTTTACAGCCGCAGCCTTCAGGTCTTGCTTGTTTGTGGGTCTTTCCGTCTTAAGTCTGGATTTGAGCAAGTGAAATGCATGCTCAATTGGGTTAAGATCTGGTGATTGACTTGGCCATTGCAGAATGTTCCACTTTTTTGCACTCATGAACTCCTGGGTAGCTTTGGCTGTATGCTTGGGGTCATTGTCCATCTGTACTATGAAGCGCCGTCCGATCAACTTTGCGGCATTTGGCTGAATCTGGGCTGAAAGTATATCCCGGTACACTTCAGAATTCATCCGGCTACTCTTGTCTGCTGTTATGTCATCAATAAACACAAGTGACCCAGTGCCATTGAAAGCCATGCATGCCCATGCCATCACGTTGCCTCCACCATGTTTTACAGAGGATGTGGTGTGCATGGATCATGTGCCGTTCCCTTTCTTCTCCAAACTTTTTTCTTCACATCATTCTGGTACAGGTTGATCTTTGTCTCATCTGTCCATAGAATACTTTTCCAGAACTGAGCTGGCTTCATGAGGTGTTTTTCAGCAAATTTAACTCTGGCCTGTCTATTTTTGGAATTGATGAATGGTTTGCATCTAGATGTGAACCCTTTGTATTTACTTTCATGGAGTCTTCTCTTTACTGTTGACTTAGAGACAGATACTCCTACTTCACTGAGAGTGTTCTGGACTTCAGTTGATGTTGTGAACGGGTTCTTCTTCACCAAAGAAAGTATGCGGCGATCCTCCACCACTGTTATCATCCGTGGACGCCCAGGCCTTTTTGAGTTCCCAAGCTCACCAGTCAATTCCTTTTTTCTCAGAATGTACCCGACTGTTGATTTTGCTACTCCAAGCATGTCTGCTATCTCTCTGATGGATTTTTTCTTTTTTTCAGCCTCAGGATGTTCTGCTTCACCTCAATTGAGAGTTCCTTAGACCGCATGTTGTCTGGTCACAGCAACAGCTTCCAAATGCAAAACCACACACCTGTAATCAACCCCAGACCTTTTAACTACTTCATTGATTACAGGTTAATGAGGGAGACTCCTTCAGAGTTAATTGCAGCCCTTAGAGTCCCTTGTCCAATTACTTTTGGTCCCTTGAAAAAGAGGAAGCTATGCATTACAGAGCTATGATTCCTAAACCCTTTCTCCGATTTGGATGTGAAAACTCATATTGCAGCTGGGAGTGTGCACTTTCAGCCCATATTATATATATAATTGTATTTCTGACCATGTTTTTGTAAACAGCTAAAATAACAAAACTTGTGTCACTGTCCAAATATTTCTGGACCTAACTGTATAACATAATACATAATACACTATGTAAGTGGCAAAAACAGTTAACAAAAACATACTAAATAAAAATAATATTTAGTATATTGCTTATATTTAAGTGAAAAATTTATTGTAGTGCAATGTGAACAGACATTTCATCATTTTTATGATACAATAATCAAGAGATTTAGATAAAATATATTTTATTGGAATACAACTTTCGAACACAAAAAAACTGTAAAATTGTAAATATATGTAATGCAATATGAATATATATATATATATATTATATATACACACACACGATATATATGCAATCTACTGTATATTACATATTGTATAACATTTACAATTTATTACAGTTTGTGTTCTAAAGTTGTATTCCAATAAATATATTTTATGTTCTATCTAAATATCTTGATTATTGTATCATAAAAATGATTAAATGTCTGATGTTCACATTGTACTACAATAAATTTTTCACTTAACTATAAGCAAGATATGTGGGAGTCGGAGATGGAGCAAGGGAAATTGAGGAGTCGGAGTCGAAGGTTTGGCTTGACTGACTCCACAGTCCTGGACCAGACTGCCGACAGAGCATCTGGGACACTCGCTGCACCAGCCTGCTCCACCACACAACCACCGCAGCTTCCGCTGCCAGCACAGCCTCTGCCTCCAGTGACCCCGCTCCACCACCACTGCCAACCCCCTACGGTAAGGCAACACCGGAGTATAAGACTGATTCCTTTTTTTTACCTCTAAATTTGGAATACATCTTATAAAACAAAAAATACCGTAAATGCCTGACAGATTTGGCCATCATTATCGATAACTAGTAAATGGACTTTATTTTTACTTGCTACATCATTGTATTTAGTTAGAACAAATTACATGTAGGACAATGCAAAAGAACAATATTTCCTATTATGTGGTTAATATTCATAGGAAGCTGTTAGCTTCATGGATGATTATAATATATTTCATGTATTTCTTCTCCCTGGCAAATAGGAATGCTCTTTGTATTGTGGGTAAATATTTCTGGCTATGACCAGACAATAATGGATCAGACCCGTGTTTAAGGGTAGGTGCGCAATCGCATGTCTGTGTTGTAGTTGTCAAATAAAAGGCATCGTTTTGACACAGCATGTGCGTCTCAAAATGCATCCAAAACAGCCTTAGGCTCTGTGCGCACTAGGCCGTTTTGCCCGCGGATTTACCCGCGGATTTGCTGCAGAAGTTTCTTGAGAAATGTCTGCAATCTTTGTGCAGACATTTCCCAGCAAATTCTATGAGAAAAAAAAATAGTTGTGCGCACTGTGCGGATTTTTCTCAAGAAATTTCCTTGAGAAAATTTTCTCGAGAAACTTTCTTGAGAAAATGAGCATGTCCATTATTTTCCGCAGGTACCTGCGGTATACCCCCGGAATTTTACTCCATTCACTATAATGTAATCGCGAAATTCCGGGGGTATACCGCAGGTAGCAAATGATGTGCGGTATACCCCCGGTATAGCCGCGATTTACCTGCGGTAATGCTCATCGCTGCCTGCGGTTTTGCAGGAAGCGATGTCATTATGCCAGGAAGCGGAGCAGAGTAAACACACGTCACATTCCCTGGACGCCGCACAGAAGCACTTCCGTGCGACCTCCAGGTCTGTCCCGTGCAGTCTGTGTCCTGCTCCGGCCTCGCGGCTGCCTGCACTGCAGGGTGTCAGTGTCTGCCCGCAGTGTCAGCAGCCTGTCACGCTGCAGCGCAGGCAGACACTGACACAGGCAGACACTGACACTGCACTGCAGGGTGTGTGTCTGCCCGCAGTGTCAGCAGCCTGTCATGCGGCAGCGCAGGCAGACACTGACACCCTGCAGTGCTGGCAGCCGCAGGGATGACGATCGCTGCTGTCAGGAGGTGAGATCATTACCTGCTGTGACGATCTCCTGCCTCCTGACGTCAGCGCTGTCACTGCTGTCTATGCCAGTCTCACGAGCGGCCCGAGACTGTCACTAGCGGTGACGTCACGGGCTCTCGCGATACTTCTGACAACGCGGCGGGCATAGAAGTCAGTGACAGCGCTGACGTCAGCAGTACAGGAGATGATCACAGAAGGTAATGATCTCATCTATGCTCCTGATGGCAGCGCTCGGCATCCCCTGCAGTGACCTGGGCTGACCTATTGATGTTAGCTCAGGTCACTGCATTGCTCTCCCAGCCAATGGGGAACATTCTGTTCTTCATTGACTGGGACAGCGACTATGGTATGGATCGCCGTGCCCCCCCCCCCTACCTTATTGGATTACGCCGGACGTGGAATTGATTGTTCCTTTCAATAAATTGGTTAAAGAGGGAATGTTTTGGGGAGTGTGTTTTTTCAAATAAAACTTTTTTTGTTGTCTATTTTTTATTTCTTACTGACTGGGTTGGTGATGTCGGGTATCTGATAGACGCCTGACCTCACCAACCCCAGGGCTTGATGCCAGGTGACATTACACATCTGGCATCAACCCCATATATTACCTCGTTTGCCAACGCACCACGGCGCGGGATGAGCTGGGGCGAAGCGCCCGGATTGGCACGTCTAATGGATGTGCCACTTCTGGGGCGGCTGCGGCCTGCTATTTTTAGGCTGGGGAGTGTCCAATAACAGTGGACCTCCCTAGTCTGAGAATACCAGACCACAGCTGTCCGCTTTACCTTGGCTGGTGATCCAATTTGGGGGGGACCCCACGTTTTTTGTTTTAAATTATTTATTTAATGTAAAATAACAGCGTGGGGTGCCCTCTATTTTGGATTACCAGCCAAGGTGAAGCTGCCAGCTGTGGTTTGCAGGCTGCAGCCGTCTGCTTTACCCTAGCTGGCTACAAAAGATGGGGGGACCTCACGTCGGTTTTTTTTTAATTATTTATTTATTTTATGGCTAAATACAAGGCTAAGCACCCTTTAGTGCCACATGAAAGTCACTAAAGGGTGCCAGCTTAGAAAATGCAGGGAGGTGGGACATTCTATAGGTCTTTCTCATCTATCTATCTATCTATGGCCCGTTTCACACGTCAGTGAAAAACACTGACGTTTTTCACTGGCGTGTAAAACACGCACATGTCCCTGCGTGTGCCGTGAATTACGGCACACGTGGGTTGTCTAAGTGCAATCCGGGCTCCATTCTCCGTGGCCCGTGATTGCACTTAGAAACCAACTCACCTGTGCGCGCTCCCGCTCTCCATGGTGCTGATCGCTCCCGCGGTGCAGCATCCGGCCGGCGCTGACCCCCGCAGCAGCTGCTTCCGGGTCGGCTGTGTCGTGTATCATGAATATGCGCGACAGTAATCAGCCGGCTCAGAAGCAGCAAGCTGCACGGGCTGCAGAGAGCGCCGCTGAAGCCGGTTGAGTAAAAATGTTTTTTATTTTAAAAGCACGTTTTTTTCTGGCACGTGTTTGACAGACCACACCACTGCGTGGTCCGTGGGACATCAGTGATGCCAGAAAAAAATGGACATATCTCCGTGCGGCAATCACGCACACGCGGGTACGCCGCACGGAGACATGTGCAATGAAAAATCACTGACGTGTGAGCAGACCCATTCATTATAATGGGTCTGTGTATGTCAGGGATTCTGGTACGTTTAAAAAAAAGCACAAACGTCCCAGAATCACTGACGTGTGAAAGAGGCCTATCTATCTATTCATCTATCCATCTTTCACTCTATCCATTATCTGTCTATCGATTATCTATATTATTTATTGCAAAACCGCAGGGAGCAACCTGCGGTAAATCCGCGGCAAATCCGCATGCGTTTTTGCCGCGGATTTTTCCGCAGGTGCGGAAATCTTCCACTCCCAGAAGTTTCTCAAGAAATTTTCTTGAGAAAATTCACATTCCTAGTGCGCACATAGCCTTAGGCCTCTTTCACACGTTCGTGAAAATCACACGGAGAACGAGAACTTTCTGCTCACCTGTCCCTGGCGTCGCTGTCCGTGGTGCTGATCTTCGGTCTCCGATCCTGTTGACTCCCCGCTGCTGCAGCTTCCGGCTGCAGTGAAGGGAATATGCAACGAGCGGCGGTCGGAAGCAAGTGACAGCAGCGGCAAAGACAGGGGGGCTGGAGAAGGTGAGTAAAGTTTTTTGGGTTTTTTTGCCCCTCAGACACGTGTGTTTTCTCTGGCGCGTGTCACACGGAACACCTCCGTGTGGTCCGTTTGCATTCCGTGTGACACCCGTGATGCCGGAGAAAAACGGACATGTTGATGTGTGGAGCACACGGACACACGTATGCTCCACACGTATACACGGCCCATGGCAGAACACGCACGTGAGCGCAGACCCACTGATTTTAATGGGTCTACGTGTGCCCGTGTCTCCTTTACGTGAGGAAAAGGACCAAACACGTACCAGAGACACGGACATGTGAAAGAGGCCATAGGCTGTGTGCGCAAGTTGCGTTTTTTCATGCATTTACGCGTTTTAAACTGCAACGTAAATGAATGCGTTGTGCGTCCCCAGCAAAGTCTGAGAATTAAGCAAATTCCATGAGCACGTTTCTTTTTTAAATGCAGTGTTTTGGATGCCAAATATTTGACAAAATTGATGCGTTCAAAGAAGCAACATGTCACTTCTTTTGTGCGTTTTGGATGCTTTTCCAACTCTGTCTGCGGGAGAGGACGCATCCAAACTGCATTCAAAATGCATCCAAACGCAGCGTTTTGGATGCAGTTTGAGACGCACACGCAATGTCAAAACGCTGCATTTTATTTGACAACCAGAACGCAGACGTGTGCACATACCCGGAACCTGATAAAGGAAGACATGCAATGGGACGTATTTATCAAGTTGCGTTCGTCACGATTTGGGAATAATTTGGACTAAACCACTTTCATGACTTGCACAATACTTATGGCGCAGTGGCTCTTCTGAAGGGCATGAACTATTATGACAAATCTTGCACATTTTAAGACGTCCTAGTCTAGAGCTGCACTGTTGCAATGTATTGGTAGACTGCTGTACTTTGCTACATCGTAATGAAGACCTTAGAGAGACAACTTGTTAAAAAAAAAATCTTAAGTTCTGGACCGGCCGTCACTGGTCTCTTCAGCAGAAAGCGGCCGCTTCCAGGGAACAGGACATGGAATTTGTAAACACAGATTTATACAGAAGGTTTCTGGAGATTAAAAAAGACAGGAAAAAAAATGTCCTGCATGTCCAAATAACATTAGACCACTTTTGCCAAACTAGAATTCTTAATTAGTGTTTCTCCAGTCATTTACCTTCTGGGTCTATAGCTGCAAGTCTATTCTTTTGCATGTAAGGGGTGCCAAGGGAGTGAAGAATCACAGCCCCACCAGTGACAAAAGCAATGTGCTTATCTGGCCTGGGCATTTACCATATAGCCCCTATGGAAGAAACGCCATCGTGTGTAAACACAAAGGCAAAGAACTGTAAAGCTAAGTAAACTGATATTATTTTATCTCCACAAAGCCCCAGTAGTTTTCCGCAGGCTTACTCTCCCCCTACCCATTAGATCTACTGTACATGGCTAGGAGGGTGTGAGGGTGGCGTTCCAGACACACTCAGACGTCTGCTCTACAGGGAGAACATTTATCGACCGGTTGGATTTTTCCTGTCCAATTCTATTGTTTTCCTTCAGAATAATCACCACCACTGGTGACTGGCAGCTGCTCACTCCACCCTCGTCCATAGGGATTATTAGGCACAATCGGCCAGTTGAATGTTCATGTTAAGGTGGGGGGATTAAGGGCCAAAATGTCTTTCTTATAAAGGACGGCCGGCTCAGTGTCCTTTTAATTGTATTTGTCTCAGACATGATTTAAGCACCTAGCAATCGAAAGCTGGCAGACTAAACGTAACAAGCCATTCCTTAATTTCCCCTCCCCCTTTTCTCAGTTTCCTCCCAATATTCCTCCTTCCTTCCCATGAGCTGATCAATACGTCATTAATGTTTATTGAGATGGACTGGCATTTTACAAGATCATTTGTGGAACATATTTAAAACTTAAGAAGAGAATCACTGGGCAGGAAACAACTGGGCCTGCGAGGGTGGAAAAGCTGTCCGACTAGTGGGGACGCTGCAATTATCTACTCTTTTTAGGGTAAACCCAGATGATGAGTCAGCAGAAAAATGTATGAAGCCCTGAATCTAAGATAACGATACTGTATCTATGATTTATCTATAACGATACTGTATCTGATTTATCTATAATGATACTGTATCTATGATTTATCTATGATAACGATACTGTATCTATGATTTATCTATAACGAAACAGTACCGTTATAGATAAATCATAGATACAGTATCTGATGTATCCAGATGTATCTATGATAACGGTACTGTATCTATGATGTATCTAAGAATCTAAGATAATACTGTATCTGATACATCCCGATGTATCTAACAATACTGTATGATGTATCCAGATTTATCTAAGATAACGATACTGTATCTACAATGTATCTATGATAACGGTACTGTATTTATGATGCATCTAAGATAACAATACTGTATCCATGATAACTATACTGTATCTATGATATATCCAGATGTATCTAAGATAACAATACTGTATCCAGATGTATCTAAGATAATACTGTATCTATGATAACGAAATTGTATTGTTATCTTAGATACATCATAGATACAGTATCGTTATAGATACAGTATCATTATCTTAGCTACATCTGGATACATCATAGATACTGTATCTATGATAACGATATTGTATCAATGATGTATCTAAGGTAATGATACTGTATCTAGGATGCATCTAGAAGTATCTATAACAATACTATACGATTCATCCATCATAACAGTACTGTATGTATGGTGTATCTAGATTTATCTATGACAATACTGTATCTATAACGATGCTGTATCTATGATGATGATACTGTATCTTATAACGATACATCATAGATACAGTATCTATGATAATGATATAGTATCTATGATGTATCTATATATCTGCGATAACAATACTGTCCACTCAATGCTTTGTGAATTACCCTCCCTAAATAGACACATCGTACTGCCTTCACTGATTCCAGGCTATTAAATGCAGGATAATTTACAGCCCAGTAAAGTCTTCACTAATATACAACTTCTGACATTTTATTTCCAGTGTACAGAGTGTGTGGGATAACCACCCTAATTTTTTAAATTAAATTATATTATTATATATATATATATATATATATATATATATATATATTGTGATGATATATGTGCCCACCAGCGAGCCAAGGCAGTTGGTA